>NC_000086.7:117705994-118005994 GCF_000001635.26 Mus musculus
GCACCATAGTATACATTAGCAAAAAGAAAACTAATGGCTAAAAAAAGAAAATACATGGGGTTTTTTGAACACTGAAATGAAAATTAATAATGATCATCAATCAATTCATAACTACTGTGTCTTTACCTATAATGTTTTAAGAATTAGTTTAATTTTGTTAAAGGCTATGTATATGTAGGCTTGTGTGTGTATAGATAAGGGACGTATATGCTTGTAAGTGCAGTGATGAGCCACAATTAGAATATTGGATTCACAGAGCTGGAGCAACAAGTGAGTGTGAGTTGCATGTTGTGTTCTGGGAACTGATTTTGAGGTCATCTTGGAGAGTAAGATGCACTCTTAACCACTCTATTTATTCTCAAATTGATTAAAACATGCAAACATAAGCTCTCTTCAATTACCCAGGCAAATACCAAGTACAGAGTATAAGTCAAAAATGGTCTTGGCCACCATGCTCTGTACTTCTTGGCTTTTCTGTCAAGAGGTTTGTGGAAATTAACTGTGGAGAGGAAAATGTAGAAACTTTTGTGTTTACTCAGCTTATAGCCCTCATCATGAATATTTTCTATTTAAAAAGAAATATTTCCTTGGTAGTTTATCTCCAGTGCTTCTGATGCATTGGTCAAGATTCATTATGAAAGCTTTACAGACCCTTCCAAGTTGGACAGTCATAAAGAGATGAAAATTGCATGATCACCAAACCTCAGGAGTGTACCTTGGCAATTATTGTTAGTCTGGCACAAAAACATTTATTGCTGCTTTCCAGGATGATGCAGACATCTCCATGATTGAGCAATTAGGTATTGGATTCTCTTCACCCTATGTTGTAGCAGAGAAAGTGGTTGTGATCACAAAAGTCAACAATGAGTGGAATGCCTGGGACTTTTTTCCACATGGATACTATACAAATTATGAAGACCGTGGTAAACTCATGGCTGTAGTACTAATGTGATTTTTTGCCTCAAAGAAGACTAAACAGAATAAATAGGAGAGGAGTGCCAAGAAAATCATGAAGAAAAACTCACAGTTCATGGACTACCTCATTCCCTGTATGTAGAGGAGAAGAATGATTGAAGGATATCAGATATGATGAAGTAGAACAAGAGAAAACTGTGAAAGATAAAGATGATAAGGAAAAGCCTATCCATGAAAATGTCAGATCAGATGAGTATTTGATTCAAAAAGATAATAAAAACAAGGAAGGAAGGAAGGAAGGAAGAAAGGAAGGAAGGAAGGAAGGAAGGAAGGAAGGAAGGAAGGAAGGAAGGAAGAAGAAAGAAAGAAAGAAAGAAAGAAAGAAAGAAAGAAAGAAAGAAAGAAAGAAAGAAAGAAAGAAAGAAAGAAAGAGAAAACCAAGTGTAATTTGATCAGAAAAGGTTGAATACTATTTTGCCTATTTGATACATGAACACTGATGACATTACCTAAGAAAAATATTATAAATTCTGTAAGAACCTCACCAGTCATTAGGAAGTACATTCAGCAGTAAAGAACTTTTTTGTAGAAGTACAATTAGAATTAACAGCATTGAACTTCAGTCCTATATGTGCTACATTTGACATTTTGAGAACATGAAAGCATTGTCTACCAGGATCTCCATCAGATTTTGACCATGGACATTGGTGATGAGCTGATACAGAGTACCTCAATGTTATCCATGACATTGTTGACTTGGAGGACTTGCCTATGAACATCTTCTGAGAAATTTTCCAGCAGAGCAAGATAGTGAAAGACCTTCATGGAAACATGGAGAAAAGGTTCCTTGAGGTCTTCTCCTTTTCTGAGTTGTCTGAAGACAATTAAAAACAAAAGAAATTTTATAATTAATTATTGAAGAATTTAAAGCTTGGAATCCATGAAAATTATACTAAGGGTCTGAGATTTCTCTTTTTTCACATCTCTAAGTCTGGAAGTGAGATGAATACCTGTCAGAGTATGCATCTTCAATGAAAGAGAAATAGAAGTCAAAGTGAGAGCAAAGGACATGTGGCAAACTCTGGTTCTTTTGGAACATATGCAGAAATGGGGCACTCAGGTGGTGTATATAACTGGGTGGTGTATATAACAGCCTATTGATGAGTAAGGCATGCAGTAGCTTAAATAATCTGACGGAAAGTTTCTCCTCTTTGTAACTAAATAGAGCCTGAAACTACCAGAGGATGAGGAAGAAAGGGAAAAAATGAACAGAAGGAGGCAAAGTTTAAGACTCTGCAATCTCATAATGAATATCTTAGAATAGAAGGTTGAGAAGGTGAGAATCTCATGTAGGCTTGTGTCTTCAACGTGCTACACTGTTACAAGCAACTATGGCTAGACATCTGACATGGACTGGAACATAGATACACATCAGCAATGTGTTAAATAATGGCCAGAAAGCACCTGGAAATCAATACTGAACAACCAGTTGAGGAGACTCAGCTGTAGAAAGCTGAGGCAGACAAAATGATAAAACTATCAATGTTCTGGTGCTGCTGCTCTTTGAAACTGCATTGCCATCCACTGGTTTCTCACTTGAAAATTCTCAAACCACTTCAACCACATCTACTTCATGATCACAAGAGGCCAGGGCATAGACAAAAATAAGGTGACAGAAGGGGAACCCTATGCTACAATTCTTGATGAGATCCCCCCACTTGTGGCTGAAGAGGATATATGTAGAATGGAAGTAGATTAGAGGACCCCTAGAATGTCCACACCATCTTTATAGTTTCCCCTTGTCTGTCCCACTGTCCTTGACTGAATTTGACCCAGCTTAGACTCTTTGCTTGTCTAGAGGATGTCTTCTATCATGTCCTTGTGCCTTTAGGCAAGAATATCCCCCTCCCAAAGAATAGCAGAGCTGGGTATTGTATATTGTGAGTTTACCTATTTGTTTGTTTTAATTTGTTCTGAAACTCATAGTATATAAAACTAAAATAAGTAAATGTAAACAACCAGTACAAGTAATTCAAAATTTAGGTATTTTAACAAATAATGAAATGTAAATTTGCTTCCCTTATTTAGAGGATACTGTGTCACTGGTTTTTCTACATTAACACCCCTACAGTTCCATTTAAAGATGGGAACACTAAAGTGAGCTAGTCTACAAAAATATGATTTCAACATACTCTCTAAGCGTTCATAGTACCCATAACTACATCTGAGATTGAAATCAGTTATGCCTTCTGATTTTTCCAAAGCACAAAACAATATGTAGGCCATTTTCATAGCTTAGAAAAAGGAAGCAAATTTATTGTCAGTCCTCTATCAACAAGCATACCAAAACTAGTTGTCAAACATATTAAATTTGTGTAACTACTGAATATGCTCAGGTGGCTGAATGTGGTTGAAGCCAAGCAAAATGTACTAGCATACTGCGCATGTGCAGGCAGGCTTTGTGATGTCACTGCTCCTCCCTGTTACTAGAGTTTCAGAACCACTTGGACTACCCACATGTAGTTTTGGCTCTCTTGAACAGGGTTGTTTTAGACGACTGATACCTGTGACCAGGGAGAAGGTCCAAGACAAATTAGAGTGCCTACTGGCAGTGGAAGTGTCAGCCTCCACATGCCCACTGCCCTAATAGGACTGGGTAACCAGTCCCTCATGCCTGCCATCTGCAACTATGGTGGTTTGCGCCCAATCCTTACCCGCACAATGCTTCTGTTCTTCAGGCTGGCATGGCGGCTCTACAAAAAATTTCCCTCTTTCTATGTCATGATTTCAGTGTTGCTAAATGTGCGCATGCAGCTTCATATTGAACTGCTCTGAAGATCATCTCCTAATTGAAGGAATCACCCCAGGCTTACCTTGTTGAAGAATTTGAAACATGACTAGAAGAAGAACCATAACTACCAGCCTGGCAACAGAAAAGAAGTCCAGAGGAGATGAAGTTAAACTATTATGCAGCCGTAAGAAAAGAACACCAAAAGGAAGCCTGCACTCAGCAGTACCACCTTCCTGGATGAATCATCCTTCAATAGATAAAGAACAAAAGACAAACACTCACTGCATGTTCCCAGCTTCGAAAAAATATCTTGATGTTGGGTTGTCCCATGAATTTTGGAATATTCTAGCGAGAGATGGCCCAGAGAAAAAACCAACAGCATTAAAGAGCCATGGAGGACATTTCCTCAAAGGAGTGCCTGCATGTCACAATAACCAGACCCAACAGAATCTTGAGAAATGAAATATTTAAGCATGATCCAACCAAGGGCTTATCTTGTTGGGCCAAATACTGAATCAGAATTATCTTACCTGCTTTCTGCGCTGTTCTAAGCTGTTCACAATGTTGCATGCTTATCTTAAAGTTCTCCTGAAAGATGATCAAAATGTGGAAGTTTTGTTGGTGACCATTAAAGTACAGAATTTCAAGGCAAATAATAGAGTTAAAAAAAAAAAAACAAACATATGGAATACAGATAATACTAGGATTCCTGGCTGTAATGACTTTTAATATCAGTAATATCTTCTGTTGTGGGTGAGGGACCAGAAAAAGAATAAAAATGGATTATTGTAAAACATTGTCTTAGGTGTTTTGCTTTGTTTGATTGTTGTTGGTGGTGGTGTTTTCATTTCTTTCATAGACATACAGTTCTGACAATGAGTTGTATGACTTAAAAACTGTACTTATTGATGAGAAAACAAGTTAAGGCCATGCATTATTTTATTTGAGAGAAAAGACTCAGGTGGTTCAGTGGGAATCAGAGGTTGAAGTTGGAGATTTTTGTCCATTTGTTTATTTCATTTTAAGGTAGGATCTCTTCCTGTTCCTGGAATTCACTGATCTGTCAAGGCAGGTATCTGATCAAACTGACACAGTTATCCTCTGGTCTCAGCTTCCCCTTTCACTAGGATTTCAGGAATGTACTACTACATCCAGTTCTGTCCCTAGTAGCTGGGTATCCAAACAATTCCTCATGTAATTATAACAAGTACTTTACTGAATATGCGGTCTCCATTGGCCCTCTAAACTTTGTGTTAGAGAAAAACTCAGAATTGAGTAAACCTTTTAGCTGTATTTATTGTTATATGAGAATAAGGTATCTTATCACAATCTTTATATGTGTCAGTTATCCATTTTCAAGGGCGATTTTTCTAAATACTGTGTGTTTTCTGCTCCTCTGTTATCAGTCAACGGAAGGACTAGTTCTACTTTTATTAAAAGTTGAGCTGCTATAACTCTGTTTTAAAAAATAGCTTTGACCAGGATACAGAATTCTCAATTTCTACTTTTTAAAATGACGATTAAACAAAGAGTATATGGTAAATTTCAATATTAGGTTTATAACTATCTCAAACTAGCAATCCTATTAGTAGCTAATCTAAATAAAAAAGAACTTGACAGTCTTTTCCTGTAGCTCAGTTATAAATAAGGAAATACAATATTTCCCTCATAGCAGTTCCCATATTCAATAAATAAGATATGTTTTAGAGCAATGGTTTTAAAGCTAGTACATTGGTGTTTGATATGAACTTTAATAATAAAGACAATTAAGGGTGTATTTGAGAGAAATCATGAATACTATTTGTTAGGATAACAAATGAAAATTTAGTATCCTCTTATTGGCTACTTCAAAATGAAAACAGCTCCCTAAATGTTAACTGGAACTACTAATCTCTTTATGGTAAACATTAAAGCTTTGGACATTCCTATAACTTCAAATAGAAACTTGCTATAAATTATGAATAAAAATTGTATGTATGGCAGTGTATATACTTAAGGTTTACTGTACACACAATTATCAAACACACACCAGTTATAAAGGCAGTTAATATTTTCCCTTATTTTGTTGCTACTCTAGCTCTTTGAACAATATACATAATGGCATATTTTCATTCAATAACTTTATTATTAATTTGTTGTCTCTGTAACTTATCTTTTACTTCTTCAACGTCAGAAAGGAGTATGATCAAAAGGCAGTCTGTAATAATATGTGATATTTATTGATATGTATTGGACACAAATTAATATGAAATGTGTCAATCAGTGTCCACAGAAAGATATTGCATTGGATTTTATGGTCAACTCAATTTATTAAATTATTAAATGTAAATACAGAATAGGCCCATAGATGTACAGCTACCTAATCTGTATTCCAACAGAGACAAGCTCCTGATTCTATGTATTGACACTGCTTAGTGAATAATAACATGTTTAAAAGTTAAAAAAAAATAATGAAGGAAGAAATTATATACAAGAAGAAAATGGAGCAATTTCTCATTGTATTCTGAAAAATGCAAAATAAGCAAGACCTGAAACAATGGAAATAACTGCTGACCTGTAATGTGAATAAGGAAGATTACACAGGGCCCCACCCTTTCAAGAAGAGCTACAGTCAATTAAGGACTGCTGACTATTTCAGAAGCAGTTTTCTACCAGGATATTCATTGGTAGGTAATCCAATCGCAAGTGGGCAGCCCTAAATACATGTAAATATTAGGGGAAAGAAAAGGATGTTTTAAATTCTTTCTTGAAGCAACTGATTTCAAAACTAAAAAGGAATTTTCAGTTATTCTGAGAAAGGTTTTATTTCAGTGGTAGTAAGTACAACCCATTTTGTCCCTACTTTAAATACATTTAAACTACCTACTAATTTGGTTTCAAAGAAGGCAATCCAAATAATGCTTATATACAAATGTATAGTAATTTTGTGTCTTATATGTTACTTCAGTTCATGCTTTCATCTAAATATTAGTTGAAATCCATAGATGTCGGATTAGAAACTCTATTATAAACTATATATGCAGTTTAACATTTACTGGCATATTTTGACCCTTCTTCTGACCTGACTGAACATTACAGTACTCCAAACATGGTATTTAAGTGTATACGATTTCTCTTAAAAAATAAAATATAATATAGCCCTAACATCAGTATCTTTTTCAACTGTAATGTAATATTTTTTATATGTGGTCAAATATCATTTTTAAGTTGTGCAGAGAACTTTGGGAGTTAACTTTGACTGAGTTCTTGTTTGTGTTTAATTAAGAATGATTCAGCCAACATCTGTCTTTGCTTTTAGTTAAGGCATGTGAGTGTTATAGCCTGACAAGTTCCTAAGTTTGTGCATACATCCTTGAGAGACTGTCTTATTTTGAAAGAATTGGCCTTAGTCAAACATAGATAAACTTGCCACATAAGGATTTGCGGTCATTATTTATCTTCCTTGAATTGGTCATGCTTTCTGTTGTTTGCTTTTAAAAGACACTGAGAAAATACACTTGTGGCTGGCATGACATTCATCAGCAGCCCTCCCATACTCTGTTTCTTGCACCTTCTTTTTGCCTGTCCTATAATCATCCTAATTCCCCCAGTCTTGGTTCCCACATTGACTGATGGGGCTGGCCTCCAGCAGAATGTCATCCAGCATGGGGCTTGACTACAGGGGAAGCAATGAAGGACTCTGCTGGAAATGGAGCTCTTGGGAAAAGTTAAAACGTTGGCAGTGGTAAGTAACTTTCAGGAGTAAAAGACATAGGAAGACATAGATAAGGGAGCTCAGAAAGAGTAAGAAAGCTTATAAAAAGCAAAATTCAAAATGAAAAAAGAGAGAGAGCAAGAAGGAAAAGAAAAGAACAATAAAAAAAATAGAAAATGGAAACAGTAGTATGCTTTTTGTCCAAATCCATATGGTTTGCTAATATAGGACAACAGTCATTTCATAGTTTTTAGGTTTTCTAGAGAAGTTTTTTTGAGAAATGTACAATAAATTTTGAAACCTGGAAGAAAGTTGGAGAAAACTACAAAATCATTATAATGTACATGGGTTAGGTAAAAGTTCCTGTAGATACTTTCAGTCTTTGAACAGGAATTAGGACTAGGAGAGAGAATGAGTTTCAGAGAAGTACTTCCCTGCCTGTCCGAGGGACAAAGAGATAAAATGAAAGTAAGCAGTCCCAAAACTGCAGCTAGTTCTTTCTCAAAACTTTTTTTCTTTTTACTTTTTTTATTACATATTTTCTTCATTTACATTTCAAATGCTATCCTAAAACTCCCCTATACCCTCCCCCGGCCCTGCTCCACTACCCACTCACTCCTACTTTTTGGCCCTGGCTTCCCCCTGTACTGGGGCATAGAAAGTTTGCTAGACCAAGCAAGAACAACTAAACATCAGAGCTCTATGGAGCTGAGGAAACTACCAGAGAACGGCCACTTTTATCCTTATTTGACCTGGAAGCATTTTCAAAGCTTTCCTGTTGCTTTTCTAATGAATTCAGCCTCTCAGACATCTTTGCTGTTCCCTTCTCTAAAGGGATTGAAGGACTTGTCTTGGACTTTCCATACTGGTTCCAACTGGTTATTATTAGGAGCATATCACAAGGAGGTCGAGAGGCCCTGTGTGCTGGATTGACAGCAGTGAGTATGTTGGGTTCTAGAGCTGTTGATTAAAGTCAACAGCGACTTGTGAGTGTGAGTGACTTGTCTGTATACTGTTATTCCCATAAAGAGATAGGCATTGCATGCTGTGTTTATGTAGTGGGAAATTTTAAAAACACCATATGGTTTATATCTATGCCATTATATGTCTAATGAAATAGTTCTGTAGAGGCTTTTAGAGTTTGTTCAGCCCATGACATTTTTCATGACTGTCATCTGTTATGGTCACTTGCACCCCTCTACCTACTGTCTTTTAAAGGTGCATCATGAGAAGCATCTAGAAATTCCATGATTTACTTTTCTTGTCACAAGTAGAAGAAATGGTTGGTTCTTTGCTTTTTGGTTAGGCTCTTAAACAAAACTCAGTCACACCCCTGTCCCCCACCCCCAAACTGTGATCACATGGCTGTTTTTGTAGTTTAACCAAGTCAACACTATACATTCCAGATCTTTGCTGAGGTATTTTCTGTTTGTTCATGTGTTAATGTTTTCAATTGACTGTATGAAGAAAGTTAAAGTCTTAAGTTATCTAAAGAAGAAGAAGAAGAAGAAGAAGGAGGAGGAGGAGGAGGAGGAGGAGGAGGAGGAGGAGGAGGAGGAGGAGGAGGAGGAGGAGAAAAACGAGAAAAATGTTGGATGAAGACCCAACATCCCAATTCAAATTATCAGTCACCTGGTTCAAGCCACAGGAAGAAAGATTTGCCTTAAGGCTAATCATTCCTTTCATAAGACAATGTAGTTTTCCTCTCCAGATACCCAGTGTTTAAGTGACTATGGATCAGCCATGGGTTTCTGTTTGGTTTGCTTGCCCTTCTAAAGGTAAAAACTTTTCCTATTTCTTCTTTTCTGTCTCCTCTTGTATGCAGGCTAGAGAATAAGGATATTTCTCCTGGAACTTTGAGACTTCCCCTCTTTCTCTAAAGCCCCTTTGCTACAATGTGACTGCTTAATTGACTCTTGGCTACTAACATGTAAAACAGTTTTTATCTCCTTGATTTCCATCTGCTTTTGTGTAGCTACCCTTGTGTACAACTTTCCTGTCCTGAGGTTTTTCTTTTAAAATATAGTAAAAATTGTCTTCAAACTTCCTTTTGAGTATGCCCCTCCTCTAAGTCCTTTATTAAAATACTAAAGACCCCGATACAGAATTCTAATTCACCTTTGGGAGCTCTGTATGAACTCTACAAAAATTTCCAGTAACAATTCATCAGAAATGATCTTTTGAAAAGTAATTATGATCATATATTTGATATCTAGACACAGAGGATGAAATAAATTCTCTCTGCTCTGTTCACAAAAGTCAAATTAATTCTGAACGGATAAATAATCTATATGAAAGATGCAAAACATTTAAGCCACTGGAAGGCATCATGGAGAGATGATGTTCTATAAATTGATGAAGGCAATAATTTCCTGAATGGTATTCTTCGGGACTCAAGCGAATGAACTGGATAATATAATTTCTTCAAACAAAAGTGTTGTACATAAGAATAGAAAAGAAAATCAATAGACTGAAAACACACAGAATTTGAGAAAATATTTCCAAATATTTATCATTGACCATTGACATGCTGTATACAAATAGAAGTAGGAGACAGAAGAAAATTGCTTGCCATCAAAAGAGTAAGAATACAGTCAAAAACTGGAAAATAGTCACAAAAGACATTTCAAAAAGGTGATGTGCAAAAGACTTTATATATTTTATTAAAAACATTCAGTGTCCTTAGTTATCAGGGACCAAGAAATAACAACTAATTAGTGGTTGCATCACTTTTTATAAACAATGAGTATTTTTGAGAGTAATTATCAGTATGTTCAGAAAAATAGCCCTTCCTTAGTATTCAAAAATATGGAAACAATATAGCATAGAGGTGCCTCAACAAATTAAATATAGATTGACACATGATTCAATTATCCTACTCCCGACTGCTTCCGACTAGAAGGAATGAAGAAAGCTTCTAAAAGAGCATGTGTTTTGTGGAACTATTTATAATAGCCATGTTATTGAATCAAACTAATTGCCTATCAAAAATAAATGAATAAAGAAAATAAATGCACTATACATAAATACAGAGCCTTTTTAGCCCCCCAAATCAAAATGTTTTATTTTATGATAAAGTTATAGGTAGATCATCATGTTAAGCACAAAATACCAGACTCAGAAAGAGGATTATTTATTTTACTAATTATTTTGTTATATATAAAAGCAAAGGATGGAAGGATGGAGAAAAGAAAGACAGGAAGGAAGGAGAGGGCAAAAGGTGGATGAAGTGTAGAAGAGGAGTTATAAATGAAATGAAACAACTTGCTAAAGAAAAGCATGAGGTTATAAGTTTAAAGAAATGACAGAAAGAAAAGTATTAAAACATGTAGCCATGTCTGGAAAATAATTATGGAATCTATTAATTAGTACAATTGATATGAGTTAATATCTATAATTAAAAAAACAAGAGATACTGATTTTTAAAATGTTTTTTAAAGATTTATTTTATTTATTATATGTAAGTACACTGTAGCTGTCTTCAGACACCAGAAGAGGGAATCAGGTCTTTTTACAGGTGGTTGTGAGCCACCATGTGGTTGCTGGAATTTGAACTCAGGACCTCCAGAAGAACAGTCAGTGCTCTAAAACGCTGAGCCATCTCTCCAGCCCCTGATTTTTTTTTATCTAAAGGAAATGATGGAATATAGAGTCCATACAAGTGAGTAGTAATACTTGAAAATGATGTTGATTCTGGTATTCACAACATGGATGTATATGGAGAATAAAATGAGAGAAAATAGCGATGCATAGAAAGATACATACTGTATAAAATATTTGTATATAAATGCAATTCAAAATATCATTAAAAAGCAGAAGATAATGGTTGTTTCTGAAAGTGAGATTAGGAGCTAGAGTAAATGAAAACATATTGGACAACTAGTATAATATTTCAATTAAATAATTTCTAGATTGCTGTCATAGTACATGCATGGCTGTAGTTAATCCATACCTAAAATATACTGAGTAAATTAAACTATAATAAAAATATGAGGTAATGAATATGTTAATTAGTATGACTCATTAATTTTGCAGAATACTCATATATCAATATAGCACATTGTATATCTGGCATGAACAATTTTAGTTTGTTAATTACATGTTAATAAAGTATAACTAAATAAATAAAACTACAAAAAACAGTTGTAAGAATCAACAAGTTAACTTAATTTTAGAAAAAAAAAGTATATATATATACAAATAAACTGATGTCCATAATCTCCCTTAAAATTTTTTTGAGACTTTAACTATGATTTTGGTATATTTACATAGCAATACCACTGGATTCTGAGATAGATGATAGTGAAATATGCTTATGTAAGTTGTGGGATATACAGAAAAATGAGCCAAATCTTCATCTTCTGATTTAGAAATAAAATACCTAATGTGTCTATCTACAAATTCCAGAGGCATCAATAAATGATCTTTTACAAGGCATCAACAACTCATTTTATTCAAAGCATCACTTCATGACTGGAAAATATGTCTTGTGACAGTCAAATCAATCCAAGTTATCAGAAGAATAATTTTCTTACTGAATTCTACAAACTATTTTATTCTTTCAAGTGTGTGCATATCATATTTTTTACAATGTAAAAAAATCATAGTTGCAATTAATAATTTATAGCTGACAAAGTTCCTCATCAGGATAATAGTTAAATTTTGGAGTAAAAAGGGAAATTTATTTTGGTTATACCATCATTTTTTTTGTAGTAACCCAATAAATAAAATTAATTATAAAATATACAACTGTTATTTTGATATTAAGTTTCATTTGTGGTAAGGTAGTGTGGGTTAATGGATGCAGTTATGACTACAAACCTAAATCCAGTTTAAATTCCCATTTTTTCAAGAATGCTACGGTTGTGATTCACTTAAAAACTCTTATAATATTCTTTGTGATTTACAAAATGTGAAGAGATGATTCAGAAACTACACAGGCTCCAGTATTTCTTGAGCCCCTGCTCTAGAGATAAGCACTCTAAGTTTATTTGGTAATGTCAGTGTAGTTATTTTGTGAAATATTGTATTAAATAAATTGATTTGCTTATAAGACAAAAAATCATTGGAAATAATTCAGAATAATAGGTGTACTTGCTGGTTCTGGCTGGAGTTATCATAGAGAAAGAAGCTTCAGTTGGGGAGATGCCTCCATGAGATCCAGTTGTAAGGCATTTTCTCAATTAGTAATCAAGGGGGAAAGGCTCCTTATGGGTGGGATCATCTCTGGGCTGACAGTCTTGGGTTTTATAAGAGAGCAGGCTGAGCAAGCCAGTGGAAGCCAGCCAGTAAGGAACATCCCTCCATGGCATCTGTATCAACTCCTGCTTTCTGACCTTCTTGAGTTCCAGTCCTGACCTCCTTTGTTGATGACCAGGAATGTTTGTAAGCCAAATAAACCCTTTTCTCCCCAACTTGCTTCTTGGTCATGATGTTTGTGCAGGAATAGAAACCCTGACTAAGACAGTAGGTAAAGGAAACAGCAAATGCCAGATAAGAAGAATATCATGGAATATATGGGTATATCACAATGATCTAATTTCTTTCCAGTCTCATTTAAATTATTAAAAATAAAAGGAGTGTCCTTCTGGTCCATGCCTTCGCTTGCAGCAGTTGTAGAGTAGGACATACCACCCAACACACAGCTCTGTCTGCTTCCCAAGAGGCTGGCTCTAATCCTACATATATACACACACGAATACATGAAACACCCACAGCTCTCTGCCCCTTCAGGTAAGAGCTCCATCTTTCTTCTGGTCTGCACCTATAGTAGAAACAGTCTTAGAGCCTTATACCAGTACTAATTTTCCAGTCTTTCTTGCCTTTCAAGAGGCAGGGTCTAACTCTCCCAAATAAAGGAGAGACAGCTCAACCTCCAATCCCACATTAGTATCTCTGTCTTCAGGGACCCCAACAAGCATAGTAGCTGTGGGCTGTGCCCTATCCACTCAGAGCTCCGTTTTTCTTCTGATACCCATTTGCAACTGCAGCAAACACAAATTAGCACCTCACACTCAACACTACAGCTCCTGCCTGCTAGGAGGCCTGCTTGAACTCAGGACAATCAGGCCAACCAACAACAGAGATAACAAGATGGTAAAAGGCAAGAATAAGATCATAATCAACAGGAGATACAACATGGCACCATGACACACCAACTTTCCTACACTATAGGAAGCCTGGATGTTCTAACGTACCAGAAGAGCAAGACTATTACCTTAAATCCTAACTTATGAATTTGATAGAGATCTTTAAAGATAATATAAATAATTCCTTAAAATAAATACAGGAAAACACAATCAAAATGGTAGAAGCCCTGAAGGAGGAAACAAATAAACCCCTTAAAGAAATGAGAGAAAATACAATCAAACAGGCAAAGTGAATGAATAAAACAGTCCAAGATATAAAAATGGAAATAAAAACAATAAAGTATCTATAAATGGAGGTAATTGTAGAGATAAAAATCCAGGGAAAATAACAGGAACTACAAACACAAGCATCACCAACAGAATGCAAGAGTTATAAAAGTGAATATCAGACACAGAAGATGCCATAGTAGATATTGACAAACCTGTGAAAGAAAACGCCAAATGTGAAAAAGTTCCTAACATAAAACATCCAGAAAATCTGGACTATTATGAAAAGACCAAACATAAGAATAACAGGAGCATAAGAGGGTAAAGATTCCCAGTTCAAAGGGTCGCTAAACATCTTTTTTTATAAAACATTTTATTCATTTACTTTGAAAATGATATCCCCCTTCTCGGTTTCCCCTCCACAAATGTCCCTCGCCTCCCTCCCCTTTGCCTCTATGAAGATGCTCCTCCACCCCCTCACTCATTCCTACCTCACTGTTCTAGCCTTCCCCTATGCTGGGGCATCAAGAATTCAGTGGACCAAAGACCTCTCTGCCCATTGATACCAGTTTATACCATCCTCTGCTACAAATGTATCTTGAGCCATGGATCACTCCATGTATACTCTTTGGTTGGTGGATTAGTCCCTGGGAGCTCTAGGGGGTCTTGTCAGTTGATATTGTTCTTCCTATGGGGTTGTAATTCACATAAGCTCCCCTAGCTATTCCATTGAGGTCCCCGAGTTCAGTCAGATGGTTGGCTGTGAGTATCTGCATCTGCCGCGGACCAGCCTAAGTCGCCCCCTCCCTCAATATGTGGGATATTAGGGTTCTGGGCAGGTGGTCAAGGAATTGGTGATGAAAAGGGTGACAAACAGACATGGACGTAGAGAGTGTGTATCTGAATTTAATTTGTCTCAAAGCAAGCACCATTCTTTTGTTTTTGTTTTTGTTTTTTTAACTGTCTGAATTTACTTTATCTTTTCAATTTTTTATTATTTTGTTTTTGTTTTTTTAACTGTCTGAATTTACTTTATCTTTTCAATTTTTTATTAGATATTTTCTTCATTTACATTTCAAATGCTAAACCCGAAAGTTCCCTATACCCTCCCCCAACCCTGCTCCCCTACCCACCCACTCCTACTTCTTGTCCCTGGCGTTCCCCTGTACTGGGGCATATAAAATTTGCAATACCAAGGGGCCTCTTCCCAATGATGGCCAACTAGGCCATCTTCTGCTACATATGCAGATAGAGACATGAGCTATGGGGCTACTGGTTAGTTCATATTGTTGTTCATATTGTATTCACCAGTCTTATAACTGACTTTTACACAAAACAGAGAAATGCATACAAAAAGCTAACAGGAACCAACTGGGATAAAAATCAATGTTAACAACTGGGATCAAAAGCACCCCCATCTGAGGTCAGCTTAATTTTAGCAACCAGGGACAAGAGCTTCATTCCTTTGCCATAGTTCCAATCCTAGTCTATTGTATAGTCTACCTTCCCCCTAGGCCATTGTAAATTCCTGTGTATGGGTGTAACTCAGTTATCTATAGTTCTAAGTATTTACTCTAGTTCCTTCTTAGACCACAACCTTCCTTCTTCCTAGGTCTTTGTAAATTCTTCAAATGGGAGTAACTCAGCTATTATTCTAAGTGATTGTGTTGGGGGCACTTTCTACTAATAAGTAATGTAGTCTGACATACATAACTTCAAGAAAAATTCTAAACTTACTTTGCTAAGCTTGCCCTGATATTTCTAACTCTATGTAGTAGATAGTAATGCCTGATTTCTTTCACTATCTCTCTTACAATACTAGAGATAATTCTGAATGTCTCTGAATAGGCAATATTCTTACTGAATTCCAAGTCCAGGGATCAGCTCAAGGACTACCTTAGGGCCTTGGTGAAGTTCAATTTTGCTTAGGTATTTGGCAAGTCATTGCTTGGAGACACCTATAATAAAACAATACTGAGGGAAGGTACACAGATCTGTTAATCGCCTAAAGCAAGGACATTATTGGAGCATTCATTATATAGGATGCCACGGTTCCAGGAGACTGTTTCCATGAACTTTTCGCCTCGGGACTGCATCCAGGTTTCTAGGCCTATCATATGAGTCACTACTAGAGTAGATGTAACATGCATCTCTATTAGCCAGTGAACATTTCTTTAAATGCTTCCTGGCCATACAAGATTCCTCTGTTAAGAATTCTCTGTATAGCTCTGCACCTCACTTTTAATTGTATTATTTGGCTTGTGGATATCTATTTTCTTGAGTTCTTATATATTTTGGATATTAGTCCTCTATCAGATATGACAAAAACATCTTATCAAAATCATAGAAAATAAAATCTGTAACCTAAAGAAAGAGATGATTATAAACATACAGGAAGCTTACAGAACAGAGATTTCATATTACCAATTTAATAACACACCAGAAAGCTCTAGAACAAAATCAAGTAAATACACCCAAGAGGAGTAGATAGCAGGAAATAATCAAACTCAGGGCCAGGACTAATATCCAATATATACTAAGAGCTCAAGAAGCTCGACTCCAGAAATTCAAATAACCTCATTAAAAATGGGGTACAGAGCTAAACAAAGAATTCTCAAGTGAAGAATACCGAATGGCTGAAAAGCACCTGAAAAAATGTTCAACATCCTTAATCATCAGGGAAATGCAAATCAAAACAACCTTGAGATTCCACCTCACACCAGTCAGAATGGCTAAGATAAAAAAATTCAGGTGACAGCAGATGCTGGTGAGCATGTGGAGAAAGAGGAACAGTCCTCCATTTCTGGTGGGATTGCAAGCTTGTACAACCACTCTGGAACTCAGCCTGGAGGTTCCTCAGAAAATTGGACATAATACTACTGCAAGATCCAGCAATACCTCTCCTAGGCATATACCCAGAAGAAGTTCCAACTGGTAGTAAGAACACATGCTCCACTATGTTCAGAGTAGTCTTATTCATAAGAGCCAGAAGCTAGAAAGAGCCCAGATATCCCTCAACAGAGGAATGGATACAGAAAATGTGGTACATTTACACAGTGGAGTACTACTCAGCTATTTAAAACAATGAGTTTATGAAATTCTTGGACAAATGTATGTATCTGGAGGATATCATCCTTAGTGAGGTAACCCAATCACAAAAGTAGTCATTAGATATGCACTCACTGATAAGTGCATATTATCCCAGAAATATAGAACACCAAAAATATAATTTGTAAAACACAAGAAAATCAAGAAGAGGGAAGACCAATGGGTGGATACTTCATTCCTCCTTAGAATAGGGAACAAAATACCCACAAAATGAGTTACAGAGACAAAGTTTGGAACTAAGAGGAAAGGATGGACTATCCAGAGACTACCCCACCCGGGACTCCATCCAATAATCAGCCTCCAAATCCAGACACTATTGTATATGCCAGCAAGATTTTGCTGAAGGGACCCTGTTATAGCTGTCTC
Organism: Mus musculus; assembly: GCF_000001635.26. NCBI lineage: Eukaryota > Metazoa > Chordata > Mammalia > Rodentia > Muridae > Mus > Mus musculus. Next base: position 117,723,225 of record NC_000086.7, read on the forward strand.
ATATGAGGTTATGCCAGTGCCTGGCAAATACAGAAGTGGATGCATACAGTCATCTATTGCATAGAACACAGGGCTCCCAATGGAGGAGCTAGAGAAAGTACCCAAGAAGCTGAAGAGGTCTGCAGCCCTATAGTTGGAACAACAATATGAACTAACTAGTACCCCCAGAGCTCATATTTCAAGCTGCATATGTAGCAGAAGATGGCCTAGTCGGCCATCACTGGGAAGAGATGCCCCTTGGTATTGCAAACTTTATATGCCCCAGTACAAGGGAATGCCGGGGCCAAGAAGTGGGTGTGGGTGGTAGGGGAGCAGGGTGAGGGGAGGGTATAGGGAACGTTCGGGATACCATTTTAAATTTGAAATGTATATAAAGGAAATATCTAATTAAGAAAAAAGAAAAAGAAACAAAGCAAACAATGCAAAGAATCAATAAACCTAATAGCTAGTTCTTTGAGAATATCAAGAAGATATAGAAATGCTTAGCCAAAGTAACCAAAAGGCAGATGGACAGTTTCCAAATTAACAAAATCAGAAATTAAAATGTAGACATAACAACAGAATATGAGGAAATTAAAAAAAATTAAATTAGGTCTTACTTCAGAAGCTTGTACTCCACAGAACTGGAAAATCTTAACCAATTGGACAATTTTCTAGACAGATACCACACTTACGAAAGTTCAATCAAGATTAGGTAACAATTTAAACAACCCCATAACCACTGAGGAAATAGAAGCAGTCATTACATTTTCCCCCAAACAACAACAACAGCAACAACAAAGCACACAGCCAGATATTTTAAGAGCAGAATTCAAGATAGCACTCACAAATACTCCTCAAACTGTTCCACAAAGTAGAAACAGTAGGAACACTACTTCATTCATTCTATGAGGCCACAGTTACCTTGATCTTAAACCAAAGTCCCACAAAAGAAAGAGAACTTCAGACCAATTTTGCTGATAAATATTGATGCAATAATACTTGTGATTTTTGTGCAAACTGAATCCAAGAACACAACAAAAACATCATTCACTGTCGCGCCCGCTCTCGACCAGCAAGAACGACGCGACCACCAGTCCTTCTAACAGCAGTTTATTCAGTCCTGATTCTTCTTGTTTATATCTCCCCGAACCCTGGGCCTCTCACTCCTTTTATACTCTCTCTCATCCACACACCGCAGGCCACGCCCCCTCGCCAGTCAGGAGGCTTCAGCTAATCAGGGCAGCAGGGGCAAATCTCCACCAAATTGGATTCACCTGTATCCTGGTACACCTGCGCAGTACTCAAGATGTTTGTGTCTTATATGAGGAAGTCAGGTGCAAGTCATATGACTTAGCTGCAGTCCCTGGCGCCTTTGGGACTGCCGCCACACCCACTCCCCACAATTCACCACCATCAAATGAACTTAATTCCAGGGATAAAGGGATGATACAATATATGGAATCCATCAACATAATCTATTACATAAATTAACTGAAAGACAAAAATCACATGATAATCTCATTAGATGCTGAAAAACCCATTGATCACAACCAATACCATTCCTTCTTGCAAAAAAACAAACAAACAAAAAAAGATTAAAAATTAAAAACAAAGGTGTTTCCATAGAGAGAATCCTACCAATGTGAAAATGAATGAAAATTCGCAAAATTAAAACAAACAGACAAACAAAAAATCCCCAACAACTAATACCACATCATGCTAAAAGTCTTGGAGAGATAAGTCACATACCTAAACATAATAAAAGCAATATCTATCAAGCCAATAGCCAATCAAAATCAAATAAAATGGAGGAAAATTGAAATAATCCTACTCAAATCAGGGGACAAACAAGGCTGCCCTCTCTCTTGGATTTTTCAAAATGGTACTTGAAGTTCTAGCTAAAGCAAGAAGACAAAAAAAAAAAAAATAGATGAAGGGAATATAAATAGGGAAGAAAGAATTCAAGATATCAGTATTTGCAGATGATGTGACAGTATACCTAAGCAATCCCCAAAATTCTATCTGATAACTCCTGCAGCTGATGGACAACTTCATCAAAGTGTCTGTATATGAAATTAACTGAAACAAATCAGTAGCTCTCCTTTATACAAACAATAGCCAGGCAGAGAAAGAAATTAAGAAACAACACCCTTCACTAGCCACATAAATATTTTTATAACTCTAATCAAGCAAGTGAAAGACATAAATGACAATAATTTTAAGATACCAAGGAAAGAACCTGAGGAAGATATCAGAGATGGAAAGATATCCTATTGGGTCTTGGATTGTTAGAATTAACATAATGGTAATGGCCATCTTTCTAAATGCAATCTCCAGATTTAATGTAATCCCCAGCAAAATTCCAATGCAATTATTTTTTTACAGATGTTGAAGGAGCAATTCTCTACTTTGTACGGAAAAACAGAAACCCAGGGGAGTAATAACGATTCTCAGGAATAAAAGAACCTCTGGAGGAATCACCATCACTGTACTCAATCCCCAATACAGAGCAATGGGGATAAAAACTGCATGACATTAGTATAGAAACAGACATGTTTATCAATGGAAATGAATCAGTGATCCAAAAATAAACCAACAAATCTATGGATAGTTGATTTTTGATAAAGAAGCCAAAACCATGCAGTGAAAAAAAAAAAAAAAAAAAAAAAAACGAAATGAATTCTTCAACAAATGGTGCTGGACTAACTGGATGTCTACAGGTAAAAGAATGAAAATATGTCTCTACTTATCACACTGCACAAAACTTAATTCCACATGGATGAAGAACCTCAGCATAAAACCACATATACTAAGCCAAATAAAAGAGAAAGTGGGAAATAGCCTTGAATGGATTAGAACAGGAGAAAATTTCCTGAACAGAATACCAATTGTTCAGGCCCTAAGATCAAGAATTGATAAATGGGACCTCATGAAACTGAAACACTTCTGGAAGGAAAAGGACACTATAAACAGGACAAAATGGCAGCCTACAGATTGGGAACATTTCTTCAATAACCCTAGACTTATAGAGGGTTAATATCCAAAATATATATTAAGCTGAAGAAATCAGACAGAAAAAGACCAAATAACCCGAATAAAAATGGGGTACATAGCTAAACAGAGAATTCTCAACAGAGGAATCTCAAAAGACAAGAAGCAATTAAATATATGTTCAGGTTGTTGTGGGAAATATTAAAAAAGGAACCCACCAACTCTCCATGCTCCTGTTTTTCTCAACCTGCCAACTCTCCAGCACTGCCAGGCCACATTCCTGCTCTAGTACCAGCACTGGTGTGCCACAACACTATGTCCCAGCAGGGTCCTGCTGGCTCTGTCCCACATTCCAATAACCAAATAGATCTGCCATCCTTGTGGTTTGATATCACAATACCCAGTAACCCAGTAAAAACTGGACTCAATGCATATATTTAACCAATCAGGTTTATATATCATTAAGTTCTCAATATACAAATGCCAATAAGATAATTTCACAACCAATTGATAGTGATAAAAGCTGCCCAACTAGATTAGACAAATTATCCCATTATTCTAACCTTTATGATATCATAACAACCTGTGACTAGTCATAGCCAGGCTGATTCATGTCCAAAGCCATCTTTCTTTCTCCCACTACCCTGAGAGGCTTCCTGTATCTGTAACTCTTAGCCTCCCTTTCCCTGTCCAATCACAGGCCTCTCACTGTCGCCAGGAAAACCCTGTGACAACAGGTTACAATTGTTTTTGTTTTGTTTTGTTTTGTTTGTTTGTTTGTTTGTTTTGGGGGGATGTGTCACTAGGGCAGTGGGCTTTGTGGTCTCAGAACCTTAAACCAGGCTACTGGCTAACTGTTTTCCTTCTGCTGACTGCCAGTCTGGATGTAGAACTCTCAGCTACAATTTCAGTACCATGTCTGTAAGCATGATACCATGCTTCTCACCATGCTGATGATAATGGACTTAAACTCTGAACTGTAATTCAGCCCCAATTAAATGTTTTCCTTTAAGAAAGAAAGAAAGAAAGAAAGAAAGAAAGAAAGAAAGAAAGAAAGAAAGAAAGAAAGAGAGAGAGAGAGAGAGGGGGGGGGGGGAGGGAGGGAGGGAGGAAGGAAGGAAGGAAGGAAGGAAGGAAGGAAGGAAGGAAGGAAGGAAGGAAGGAAGGAAGGAAAGAAGACATGTTTAACATCCTTAGTCATCAGGGAAAATGCAAATCAAAATGACCCTGGTATTCTATCTTCCACCAACCAGAATGGCTAAATTCAAAACCTCAAGAGACAACACATGCTAGCAAGTGTGTGGAATACACTTCCACTTGCTGGTGAAAGTGCAAATATGTACAGTCACTCTGGAAATAAAACTGTTGTTTTCACGGAAAATTCGACATAGGTCTACCTGACGACTTAGCTGTAGTGCTCCTGGATATATACCTAAAAGATTCTCCATCATACTATAAGAACATGTGCTCTACCATGCTCAAAGCAGCTTTATTCTTAATAAATAGTAACTGGAAACAATCTAGATGTCCCTCAACTGAAGAATGGATTCAGAAAATGTAATTCAATTATACAATGGAATACTATGAAGCCATCATGAACAAGAACATCTTCCTATGGGGTTGCAAACCACTTCAGCAGCTCCAGTCCTTTCCCTAACTCCTCCATTGGGGTCCCCATGCTCAGTCCAATGGTTGGCTGGGAGCTTCTACATCTGTATTTGTCAGGCTCTGGCAGAGCCTGTCAGGAGACAGCTATATCAGACTCCTGTCTTCAAGCACTTCTTGTCATCCTCAATAGTGTCTGGGTTTGGTGTCTGTATATGGGATGAAATCTCCAGGATTGGAGAATTTCTTTTTCTTTTTTTTTTATTAGGTATTTTCTTCATTTACATTTCAAATGCTATCCCAAAATTCCCCAGACCCTCCACCCACCCCCATTCCCCTACCCACCCACTCCCACTTCTTAGCCCTGGCGTTCCTCCGTACTGAGGCATATAAAGTTTGCAAGACCAAGGGGCCTCTCTTCCCAATGATGGCCGACTAGGCCATCTTCTGATACATATGCAGCTAGAAACACGAGCTCCGGGGGTACTGGTTAGTTCATAAGTCACAGAAACCTGAGATATGGAAGGCTCCTAAGAATCAAAGGAGGGTACCTTAGCCTAGATGCGTAACAGTGGGGACATGTAACCTGAATTGGTCATCTTCTGTAGCCAGGCAGGACCCACAATGGAAGTATAAGTACACCAACCAACTCACCAAACTTTTGACCCAAAATTTGTCCTGTCTAAAAAATACTGCAGGGTTGGAGCAGAGAATGAAAGAAAGGACAATCAATAACCTGGTCAACTTGAAATTCCCATGGCTAAGCACCAACACCTTCCATTATTAATGATATACTGTCATGCTTGTAGAAGGGAGCCTACCATAACGGTCCCCTGGCAGTCTTTATGCAAAAACTGAAACAGATGAAGATATCCACTGCCCAATACTATACAGAGATCAAGGACACTTATGGAAGCATTAGAAGAGGTATTAAAGACCATAAAGCAGATGGGAACCCCATAGGAAGACCAACAGAATCAATAAACCAATGAACATAAATGAGCTATGATAAGGCCCCTTGTACATATGTATCAGATAGGCAGCTCAGTCTTCATGGCTGCTTTGTCTGGCCTTAGTGGGAGAGGAGGCACCTAATCTGGTAGGGACTTGTTGTGCCAGGAATGGGGAGATACCCAGTGTAGCCCCACCCTCTCAGAGCAGAAGGAAATGGGGGTTAAGGGAAGGTCTCTGTGAGGGAGATAAGAGGAGGGGGAGCAGCATTTAGAATGTATATATATAAATAAGTTAATTAAAAAATAAATGAACAGTGTTATAAACAGTGTAATAAATGAACAGTGTAAATAAGTCAAAGATTCAAATAGAACATAAGCTATGATATTCTGCCTTTCATTGTATTTCTGTGATTTTTCTCTTATAACTATTACTGAGACAATATATGCCAATAGCCATTATTAATTAGCAAATACAAAATGTGATTCTCTTGAATTCATTTGAAAATAGCTCTTATTCTTAGAAACCTATCATCAGATTTGGAAATGGTGTAAGGTTTTGTCATATTCCTTCATAATCAATATTGATTCATTATGTGCTTTTGTATACTTTCCATAAAACTAGGATCCACAAAACATAAATTTGGTATAATAAAGTGAAAGGCAGATCATTTATTTAAGTTACATTAATTTGTAATCCTGACTGTTAAAATTGAAGACTTTCTAAAAATGCATTTTTTTTAACTTTGTGGTTCTCAAACCAATTCTGCTTTTGAATATTCTGAGAGAAATCAATAATAAGATGAGAAAACTATTATAAAGGATCAATATAGATTGATAAAATATAGATCCTAACACTGAGTATTAAAACTGAAATGATACCCTAGCCTTACAGCAAATTCATCTTTCATAACATGTGCTGCTGTAATTCCTAATTAATGACAAATAATGGGGGTGGATATGAAGCTGAGAGATAGGTCACTTGCTTAACCTACATCAACCCTATGCAGTGATATAGAAATAAAAACAAATATGATTTCAACAGTGTTCACCATGCTAATAACTAATAACTTATATCTTGTATAAAAGACAGAAATTATAAAGAGAAAGATTTAATTTATGATAGATGTTTTGGCTAGGGTTTAGTAATTATAAGGAACTGCTGAAAAATGTGTTCAGAGATATAAAATAGTAATATTTTAAATACCTTAAAGGAGATCCAAAATGATCAAGCCCATATGCATTAGTGATGTAAGTTGGACAGAAATCTGGATTCATTAGGCCTCAGACTCCCTTGTATTTGCTTCAATTATAAACCTCTATATTTTTTAGGTTTTTAACCAGCTATTGTTTTTCAACACTTAAAGAAAAGAAATGTCATTTAATATATGCAATAGTATGTTTTCCTATTACTTATTAAATTTTTTTTATGTTCAACTATTCTAAAAGATACAACCAATTACCACAATCCTCATAAGAGCAGTATGAACATTTCATAAACCCTGGTTAGGATATTTTTCTGTCATAATGAAATCTTATGTTTACTCTTTGTATGTGTGGTGCATGTGTTTACTCATTTATTATCATGTTTAGGGTCTTAGTAACAGACAATACTGTGACTTTTTAAAAAATTAAATCTACTCTGTAAAGCAAAAAGATATTGAAAAAACACTGGCCCCATTATTATTTCCTTGAAAGTTGAAATGTTTTGCAAAAGAATAATATGAACCATTGTGTCTGGAATAAGTTGATACATTTGTGCTTGTAGTTACTTTCTTTTTTTTTTTTTTTGCATACATGTGTGTATGCCTTTTGCACTTGTAGACATTTTTCCTTTACATTCTCTTTTTTTATTTTTGACTTCCTTAATATTATTTTTTGTATTATTTTATTTTAATTAGATATTTCCTTTATATACATTTCAAATGTTATCCTGAAAGTTCCCTATACACTCCCTCTGCCCTGCTCCCCTACCCACCCACTGTCGTTTCTTGGCCCTGGCATTCCCCTGTATTGGGGCATATAAAGTTTGTAATACCAAGGGGCCTTTCTTCCAAGTGATAGCAGACTAGGCCATCTTCTGCTACATATGCAGCTACAGATATGAGCTCTGGGTATCCCGAGCTTTTGTCCCCGCTGGCAAGAACACACTCAGGACAACCAGAATTTTCTGCGGCAAAAGGCTTTATTGCTTACTTCTCAGGAGGAAGACCCCGAAACCAGAAAATGGCGCTGCTTTTATAGCCTGCAGAGTGACGTTTCAGCACCTGATGTGGTGTGACAGCTTCTGATTCGTTGCTCGCCCATCACCCCATTATTACGCCCCGAGATGGGCAGTGACTAGGCGTGAATTCACTCTTGCACTTGCGCATAAGGCTTGTTTACTAGTTAGGCGCAGTGGAAGCCAGCACCATCTTATAATGGCGATTGCTCATGGCATGGCTCTCCACATCTGGGGATACTGGTTAGTCCATATTGTTGTTCCACCTATAGGGTTGCAGACACCTTCAGCTCCTTGGGTGCTTTCTCTAGCTTCTCCATTAGGGGCCCTGTGTTCCATATTATAGATGACTATGAGCATCCATTTCTGTATTTGCCATGCACTGGCATAGCCTCATATGATACAGCTATAACTGGGTCCCTTTAGCAAAATTTTGCTGGCATTGTGCAATAGTGTCTGGGTTTGGTGGCTGCTTATGGGATGGATCCCAGGGTGGGGTAGTCTCTGCATAGTCCATCCTTTTGTCTTAGCTCCAAACTTTGTAACTCCTTTCATGGGTATTTTGTTCCCTATTCCAAGGAGGAATGAAGTATCCACCCATTGGTCTTCCCTCTTCTTAATTTTCTTGTATTTTGCAAATTGTATTGTGATTGTTCTATGTTTCTGGGCTAATATCCACTTATCAGTGAGTGCATATCTAATGACTTCTTTTGTGATTGGGTTACCTCACAAAGGATGATATCCTCCAGATACTGGCGAGGATGTGGAGAAAGAGGAACACTCCTCCACGGCTGGTGGGACTGCAAGCTTGTACAACCACTCTGGAACTCAGTCTGGAGGTTCCTCAGAAAATTGGACATAATACTACCAGAAGATCCAGCAATACCGCTCCTGGGCATATACCCAGAAAAGTTCCAACTGGTAATAAGAATACCTGCTCCACTATGTTCATAGCAGCCTTATTTATAATAGCTGGAAAGAACTCAGATGTCCCTCAACAGAAGAATGGATACAGAAAATATGGTACATTTACACAATGGAGTACTACTCAGCAATTAAAAACAATGAATTTGTATTTACTTTCTTAATGCTTGCTTACACATAAGGCATTTTTAGAATTAATGCTCTAAAGTATAATTTAAACAAATGGAGATATGTTTATGTATCCCAATTACATAAAAATACAACCCATACATGCTTATATACATCCAAAAAAGGAAACTAAAAAACAAAGATTCCTACCCCTAATTTAAACAGTTAACATTTTCTTTTCAGTTTCAGCCATAGGAGTGAACTTCTCTAGGTACTAAAGTTATGGAGATTCTTTCAGACTGTATCCTCAGAGAATTAGTATGATAAGTAAGACTTCCAACCACAGATCTAAACTAAACTTGAAGACTTCATGATAAATTATTTTTGTAACTACCCTGAATAAAAACTAATGGGAACATGTACTAAGCAAACAACAACTAAAATATTCTCCACATTAATCCATATATATTCATATTCTTATAGAACTCTATTTGAAATTCATTTTTCACAACAGGATAACATTGGAAACTTATACAAAATTATTGGTTTCAACCAATAATTGTCAAAAATAATTTTATATTATTTAGAACCTAACAGTGTGTTTATTTTAGATATGAAGTAATCTTGTAATACACTAATATCAAAGCATTTTATTTGTGCATTAAGTCTAAGTGATGTTCTGTAGTTCATATGATAATGTGAAAAAAATAAAAGAATTGGTTAGAGACAGAATTCATGTACCTCACTATTATTTATTGTATCCAAATATTTCAAGAATATCTTGTCTCTTCATTTAGGTTACTGTTATCTTGCTCACTTCATATTCAAGAGTCAGTTAAGAGCAAACATTTTATGAAAAATATAGCTCAATTACTTTAAGAAAAACTAGCAACTGACTATGCTTCAATATAGCATTTTCAAACAAAATAATTCTGCAAATATGCTCTACTATATATTCTTAATGTATTAGTCAATAATGTACACTCTTTAATATACCTTAGATATGTGTCTTTACTTTATTTTAAGTTCAATATTAACCAGAAATCCATTTCAAATATTCTCTCCATATTACTGTAAATGTTGAAATATTATGTAACATGTTTTTATATTAGACAGTGATGCATCTATTTTAATAAATATCACTTGGAAACTTGGAAGATACTCTGTATTTGATTTTTCTTATTATACCTTTAACAATATAGCAAACATTTGGAATAAATCAATATATTGTGAATAAAAGTTCAAGTTATTTAAATTTCCTCAGATTTTATATAGTACTATTTTTCTCTTCTGGAAAACTGTTCATGAAAATACATTACCTTTAGACATTTCTATTCTGGCTCCTCTTAATTGTGGCAGGTTTTCAGAATTTACTTTTTTATCAACTAGAAGGTTCCAAAAGCTTACCAGTTTAATGCTTTGTTAAAGGTCTTCTATGTCACTTTTTTTGATGTTTTTTCTCACAATAAACCATGACATATGAGTAATTGGGCGGAAGGTAGCAGAGATAAGCTATCATTTTCATCAGGTCACAGGGCACATGACATCAATATACTTTATGACTATGGATTATTTCTTTAACGTGGTTTTTGGAATTTGATCCTTCAGCCCTTCATGTTCTCATCAAGTGTCCTGTTGCTGAGCTACATTCATACTATTGATCTTGCTTCTGAATTCCTGGTTGAAGTATCATTTGTCATATTTCTCTTTTCAAAACACATTCCTTCTCCATGATAGGAAGTCAGGATCTGTGGCTAATATGGATGTACATTATGCAGTAGTTGTACATTAATTATTTGAAACTCTTGGAGATTTATAAATCTCTGATATTTATCATTTTATGTAGCCATGTTTTTATTACTTCTTTCTTCCCTTAATTATTAATAAAGTCCCATTCTCACTTTGAGGAAATGGGTTGTAGTACAACATACACATTTTTAAATGTGTAGTTTCAGTATACATGTATAGGATCATCAAGAATCATATCCATTCCAAACAATTGTTTCAACTAGAATACAAAAGAATGTATTCAGTTACGGCCATTTTACTAACAGCACTCATTTCAACAATTATTCTAATTATGTCAGTGCTTTTGGCCCTTGCTATATATAATTTCAAACTGTGGAATACAATTGCACATCACACCATATTTTGTGTTCTTTACAGGATGCCTTTAACACTTAAGTTTTTGTTGCTGTTGTTGGTTTTTTTAGTGTGTTGTTTCATGGTTTCTGCTGTAAGATTTCATGGGTTTTGGAAAAATATATGATACTATATATGCACTGCTTTGACATCATGCAAAATAAAGTTACTGTACCCTTTGTCTTATCAACTTTACTTCTTTAACTCTCTCCTTTAACCACTCCTAAGAACTATTAATCATTTTTCTATAATCCCAAAGAATTAGAATATCTCTAACCTTTATCATCTTGGCTTCATTAAAACTCAGAAATAAGTATTTTAGTTTCTTACATATCTTTTTATAATTTTATAGCTAGCTAGATTTTAGTATTCATTAATAGCATTTGTATGGACGAATTGTGTTTTTATTCTGACACTTTGTTTAGTAAATCACTTACTAAACATTTTTTTATAAACATGTGTTCTATTAATGTTTTGTCATTCATAAATATTTGTTGTAAATGTTTTCAAAACAATTACAAATACTAAAGAGTGAGGTTGTTGGAACAGTGGCAACTGTGATCATACAATTTTACAAGATATTTGAAACTTTCTTCCAAGAACTGCTAACATTTTTATTTCTGTTTGCAATGAGTACTTATCCCATATTTCCTTCAGCATGTATGGCTGTCAGTAACAATATAGACATTCAAAGGTTATAAAATTAAATTTCTTTCAGTTTAAAATTTCGTAAGGTAAATAATTATCAACACAATTTTATGTGTTTGTTTGATTTTTATGTCACTTTGGGTGAAATTTATATTTAGATCTTACAATATTTTGATATTCTATTATGGTTTGATGTGAATATTTTTTATATATTTTTTATGATTGTGGAGTCGAAATATATGGCTTTGTATGTGAGAAGTAAGTGCTCTACTATGTATCTACTTTCCCTGTTGTTAAAGTTCTTTAACAGAAATGTATTGTATTACAAATAGATTTCTTTGGTCTGTGACTTCTTTTCGGAGTGCTTATAAATTATCTATCTGCAGTGCAAAAGATAAAAATTAATCTTAAAATTTCAACGTTTTCTTTTATTCACAATTCATGCTTTAGGTGTTGTATAGAAACAGTAATCAACACAATAATTAGATTTTCTCATTAATTTTCTGCAAAATCTTTCATTCTACAAATTTGCATACTTCTTAGTATCAACTATGTTAAGTCACAACACTTTGTCACGCTCCTTCATTTTGACAATTCAACAAAAATAATACTTATTTTCTAGATTCCTGCCTACCTGCTCTGTAGCTAACCCCAGCTGAGAACTATTGGCAGTTGATAGCTTTTTGAAGAGGAAGAATAAGGTATTTTGGATATTTTCTTTATTTACATTTCAATTTTTCCCATTTCCAAGTCCCCCTATTCCATCTCCCCTCCCCCTGTTTCTATGAGTGTGCTCTCTCACACACCCACCCACTTCTCTCTTCCTACCCTGACATTCCCCTACACTGGGCCATTGTATACCCTCATGCCCACTGTCAGCTCCTCTGATGTCTAAAAAGGCCATCTTCTGCACATATGCCTTCAGAACCATGGGTCCCTCCATGTGTACTCTTTGATTGATTATCCAATCCCCGGGAGCTCCAAGGGGCCTGGACAGTTGATACTCTTGCTTCTCCAATGGGGTTGCAAACCCCCTCAGCACCTTTACTTCCTTCTCAAATTTCTCCATCAGGAACCCTGCACTCAGTCCAATGGTTGTTTGTGACCAAACACCTCTGTATTTGTCAGGCTCTAGTAGAGCCTCTCTGGAGAAAGCCATATCAGGCTCCAGGCAGCAAGCACCTCTCTGTATCCAAAATAGGTTTGGTGACTTTATATGGGATGGATCCCTAGGTAGAGCAGTCTCTGGACAGTGTTTACTTCCATCTATGCTCCACATTTTATCATCATATTTACTCCTGTGAGTATTTTGTTGCCCCTTCTAAGAAGCAATGAAATATCCATCCTTAGATCTTTCTTCTTATTGGGCTTCATAAGGTCTGTGAATTGAATCTTGAGTATTCCAAATTTGGGGATAATATCCACTTATCAGTGAGTGCATACCATGTTTTTTACTTTACTCAGGATATTATTTTCAAGTTCTATCCATTAGCTTGTGAACTTCATAAAGTCATTTTTTTAAATACCTGAGTAAGAGTACTCCATTGTGTAAATATATCATATTTTCTGTGTCTATTCTGCTGTTGAGGGACATCTGGGTTCTTTCCAGCATCTGCCTATTATAAAAAAGGCTGATATGAACATAGTGGAACATGTGTCCTTACTACTTGTTGGACCATTTTCTGGGTATATACCCACAAGTAGTATAGCTGGGTCCTCAGGTAGTATTATGTTCAATTTTCTGGAGAACCTCCAAACTGATTTCCCAAGTGGTTGTTCCAGCTTGCAATCCCACCAGCAATGGAGGAGTGTTCCTCTTTCTCTACATCCTCAACTGCATCTGCCGTCACCCGAGATTTTGATCTTAGTCATTCTGACTGGTATGAGGTAGAATCTCAGGTTTGTTTTGATTTGCATTTCCCTGATGATTAAGTTTGTCAAACATTTCTTTAGGTGCTTCTTGGCCATTTGAATTTTCTCTGTTGAGAATTCTCTGTAAAGCTTTGTTTTCCATTTTTAATAAGGTTATTTGGTTCTCTGGCATCCCTGATTTCAAGATGGACTACAAAGCAATAGTGATAAAAAAAATGCATAGAACTGGTACAATGACAGGCATGTAGATCAATGGAACAGAATTGAAGACCCAGAAATGAACCCACACACCTATGGTCACTTGATCTTTAACAAAGGAGCTAAAACCATCCAGTGGAAAGAAGACAGAATCTTCAACAAATGGTGCTGGTTCAATTGGTGGTCAACAAGTAGAAGAATGCAAATTGATCCATTCTTATATCGCTGTACAAAGCTCAAGTCCAAGTGAATCAAGGACCTCCACATAAAACCAGACACACTGAATCTAATAAAAGAGAAAGTGGAGAAAAGTCTAGAACACATGGGCACAGGGGGAAATTTCCTGAACAGAACACCAATGGCTTAAGCCCTAAGATTAAAAAAAATCAACAAATGGGACCTCATAAAATTGCAAAGCTTCTGTAAAGACTAGGACACTGTCAATAGGATGAAATGGCAACCGACAGATTGAAAAGTGATCTTTACCAATTCTACATCTGATAGAAGACTAATATTCAATAGATACAAAGAGCTCAAAGAGTTAGGCATTTTTTAAAGGACGTGATCCCAACTAGATTGAACATTGTTCCTGGGAAAGCCACATGGCCAAGAGTAAAAAGGCAATGGAAACTGTATTTGATATGTTTTTGTTTGGTTGGTTCATTGGTTGGCTTTTTGTTTGTTTGTTTGGGGGATATTTGCTTGTCTTTTAGTTTGTTTTTAAATAGGACATACAGTGAGATGGGTAGTAAAATGGGGTAAGATCTGGGAGGAGTTGAGGAAGGTGAGTAAATATCAAAATACATTATACAAAATTCTCAAGGAAATAATACAAATGGGAAAAAGGATTTTATTATGATCATAATATAACTAAAGGCAATAACGATTAACCATTGAAAGGTAAGTTTAAGTGGTCTTTGATAAGTCATTTGGATGGTGTTTTGCTGGGGCAAACACATAAAGAAATATTTAGCTGAAGCAGGCACAGGTAAAAGAATGTTCTGCTAAGGTATGCATGTGAAAGAGCACATAATGAAGGATTTTTTTGTTAATGACATGCATGTATTGGTCTACCTTACATTGCATAGTTGAGATGCTTTTGTTGGAACTACATAGAGAGAAATGTACCAAAAACCTTCTGATTGTGTGCTGCAGTTTCTTGCCACTTCCTCAGCCTCAGACTGATTGGCTGTAATCAGCTGAGGGCTGGGACAGTTGAACATGCTGAGGCAAGACCAATGGAGGACACATGATGTTTGGAGAGTATAAATAGGACTAGATGCCCAGTAATGGAGGCTGAGCTTCATTTGCTTATACAGCTAGCTCTGGAAGGCTTCTGGGTATAGAGTCTTCCCTGATCCTGGTTTTGCTGAGAGTTGCACAGCTAAGAATTTTCCTAGCCTTCCTACTGGTCCCTCCTGTTGACTTGTGCCTAGGCTGAAGCCTGGTTGTCTATGCTAGATAGTGCTATCACTGCTGATTTGTGTATGCTATCCTGACTCTACCGAACTGTGCTGTTGGTGTATCAGTGAAGTGTTTGTGAGTGGATCAAGATGCCACTGCTGACCTATGAACTGAACTGGAGATTTCCAGACAACACAGATGGCAGTTGATCCAATGAGCCTTTCTAAACATGTCCACTTCCCCTGGACCTTTCTTTTCCACTATCTCTGGTAGGTGGTTGACTAAAAAAAGAAGTTAAAGCATTTAAGAATCATCATGAAAAAATAGGTATTTGAAAAAATGTTAAGGTAGAAATAATATCAATGCAATTACATATTTAAATCAGAAATTGGTTATACTTAATGATATACTTCTTATCTAATATACCATGATACAATTTCTGTTTTGCTCAAAACCAGACAACATATATGCTTAAAAATACCTAATTTGGGAATTTATGTTTGTTGTAATTACTTTTCTCCATATTGTGACAAATTGGCTGACTAGCCAACTAAAGAGAAGACATGTTTAATTAGCTTCATAATATTAAGGAATCAAATTCATTATGGTGAAATAGACAGAGTGACATAAATGAGTGCACTAGCAGTGACATGTTCTTGAAGCAACAGCAAGATATTTAATCTTTGTGTTCTGCTTCTGTTACTTCCTTCTGTCAGTTAGGCTCCACATCCCAAAGTTTCTACAACTTTCTTTCTTAAATGCTACTAAGTAGATATGTGTTGAAATACATACCTCATAAAGAACATTTGCTATTCTAACATGAACAATACTTTGAGAGGTACTATAATGATTACTTAATCATGTCATATTTAAAAATAAAAATGGTAATATTTAATTTCCAGTATCAATATTTGTAGAAATTGATGGTTACATATATTTTATTATTAGTGTTACAATCTACCCTCTTACTTAGCAGCTGTTGCATCTGGGGTTGGAAATAAGTACATTTTAATGACCACCACAGTGCTCAAATTTCTGGCCCAATAGGGACCCGCTCAGAGCCATTAGGACACAGGAACAAAGGAACATCATGGGACAGAATTCTTCTAGTTTTCATCTGTACCCCGGAGCTGACCCTGTGCCATAGCTCTCCATACCTAAATTCCTCCTGGAGAGAACTGGCCTCCCAGGAGTACTGACACAGGCTTGAGGGAGGGACAAGCTACAGTAAGAGACATCAAGACCAGCTAACTCCAGAGATAAGCAGATGGCAAGAAGCAAGTACAAGAACATAAGCAACAGAAACCAAGACTATGTGGCATCATCATAATCCAGTTCTCCCACCACAGCAAGCTCTGGATACCCCAAAACAAAACAAAAGCAAGACTCTAATGTAAAATCACATCTCATGATGATTATAGAGGCTGTTAAGAAGTACATAACTCACTTAAAGAAATACAGGAGAACACAGGTAAATACCTAGAAGTCCATAAAGAAGAAACATAATATCTCTTAAAGAATTACAGGGAAACACAAGCAAACAGTTGAAGGAATTGAAAAAAAAATCCATCCAGGATTTCAAAATGAATATAAAAACACTAAAGAAAACACAAAGGGAGACAACTGAGATAAAAAAAAACAAAAACAAAAACAAAAACAAAAACAAACTAGAAAAGAGATCAGGAGTCAAAGATGCAAGGGTCACCAACAGACTACAAGAGATAGAAGTGAGAATCTCAGGTGCATAAGATAATGTAGAAAACATTGACACAACAATCAAAGAAAATGAAAAATGCAAAAAGATCCTAACTCAAAACATCCAGAAAATTCAGGACACAATGAGAAGACCAAATATAAGGATGATAGGTATAGAAGAAAATGAAGATTCCCAACTTAAAGGGCCATTAAATATCTTCAACAAAACTATATAAGAAAATTTTCCTAACGTAAAGAAAGATATGCCTATAAACATACAGGATACTTACAGAACTCTAAATAGAGTGGATCAGAAAAGAAATTGCTCCTGTCACATAATAAATAGTCAAAACACCAAATGATTATAACAGAGAAAGAAGTAAGGGAAAAGCAGTAAGGGAAAAAGATCAAGTAGCATATAAAGGCAGACCTATCAGAATTACACCAGACTTCTCACCAGAGACTATGAAAACTAGAACATCCTGGGCAGATGTTATACAGACCATAAGAGAACACAAATGTCAACCTAGGCATTTGTTCTACAGACCCTAAGAGAACACAAATTCCCAGCAAAACTCTAAATTAACATAGATGGAGAAACCAAGATATTCCATGAAAAAAACAAATTTACACAGTATCTTCCATAAATCCAGCCCTACAAAGAATAATAGATAGTAAGCACCAACACAAGGAGGGAAACAACACCTTAGAAAAAGCAAGAAAGAAATCTTTCAACAAACACAAAAGGAGATAGCCACATAAACCTAATTCCACATATAACAACAAATATAACAGAAAGTTACAATCACTTTTCCTTAATATCTCTTAACATTAATGGACTCAATTCCCCAAAAAATACAGACATACAAACATAAAAATTACATTGAAATAACAGGAAACAACAATCACTATTCTGTAATATCTCTTGTACTGCTTGGTTTAGTGTGTCAACTTGACACAGGCTGGAGTTATCACAGAGAAAGGAGCTACAGTTGGGGATGTGCCTCCATGAGATCCAGCTGGGGGGGCATTTTCTCAGTTGGTGAATACGGTGGGAGGACCCATTTTGGGTGGTACCATCCCTGGGCTGGTAGTCTTGGGTTCTATAAGAGAGCAAGCTGAGCAAGCCAGGGGAAGCAAGCTAGTAAGTAACATCTCTCTCTGGCCGCTGAATCAGTTCCTGCTTCCTGATCTGCTTGTGTTCCAGTCCTGACTTCCTTTGGTAATCAATAGAAATGTGAAAAGTGTAAGCTGAATAAACCCTTTCCTCCCCAATTTGTTTCTTGGTCATGATGTTTGTGTAGGAATAGAAAACCTGACTAAGACAAATTGGTATCAGTATAATGAAGTATTTCTGTGACAACCTGACTATGTTTTGGGGATGACTGTGGAAGGACTTTGGGACGTTTAGCTAGAAGATCCATTTGGTGTTAACAGCTCTGTGGGATGTTGTATAGGATCTTGGAAGATAATGTTGAGAACAATGCAGATGATGGAGGACTTGCTTGTAAAATTTCAGAGGGAAGATTAAAGGTTCTTATCAGGGTCATGTTTTGACTGTGATGATTCTTTTGGTTTGGTTAGCTGGGGCTGAAAAATCAGTTGTGATTAACAAGATACTAGAACTATTAAAGCAAACCTTTGAGTTAATGGAACTCTCAATGCTGGTTCACTGGAGCTAAGAAATTAGCAGTGATTAAGAATAGTCCAGCATCACTGAGGTGAAATCTTTCAGAAAGTGTTTTCTAAGAACATAGAGCCTATGTTCCAGAGATAGCCAAGGTTGTACCTTGTGCTGTGGCTCAACTTGGTAATATGTAAGAATCACCCAGGTGATACTGGTTTTGAAGGCATGAAGGGGTCATGAAGAACAGCTGAGGCTCGGCACTGTGAGAGATCTCAGAAGGCCATTGGTGAAGGTGCAGCCTCAGTTGCAATTGATGGCCCAGGACTTAAGGGTTCATGCATGGAGTTGAAGCTTGGAACCATGAAGAGAGTCTATGAGAGGATATCAGTGAAGCCTAGTTGCAGAGGGAGTTAGCAGCGTTTAGGAGATTCCAGTATCATAAGATGATCGCCAAGAATAGCAGCAGCAGTCAAATCAGGAATCTGGGGCCTAGAAGACAAGTTGTGTGCTACAAAGTGCAGAGCAGGAGGAGTGACCCAATCTCTTGGAAAAGCCCAGAATATCGTGAGTGGATCCCAGATATTGGACAGTTAGATTTTGATTTTGATTGTGACTGTGCCCTTTTTGTGCCCTTAGTTCTCAGGAAACCCAGATGTGTCCAAGAATTGCAAAGTCCACTGCAACTCTCAAAAGAGTCTTTTATTTTCAAGTTCAGACTCGGTTCCTCCACCTAGCACTCACTGTGTGAATGCTGGCGAGCAACGCTGAGTCCAGGAAACACTGGGTTTATGTACAATACAGGAATTGTATAAATATTTACAGAAAAGTAAAGCAGAGGGTGGAATAGTACTGAAGCAGGAGAGGGGTTAATGGGTGTTTTTTCAAGGACTAATTTTATGGCCAGTCGTAACCTGACCTCTGTTTACATTTTACTTTTTCCGTGGTCTCCCTTGAGCTTGTTATTTCTCTAAGGTCTCAAGGACAAGCACCTGGAGAGTTATCAGGATGAGTGTTGGGTGTTGGTTTTTGGAGACACAGAGGCAGTGCCATTCTAATTTAGGGGAGGGGAAGTGGTCACTGCAGGAGGATGCAGCAGAGAAACCAGCTGTCTTCAGGTTGTGCTTGCCACTTGGGGAGGGAGGATGGGAGCTTCTGGCAGGGAACACAGAGGCAAAATGTCTGTACAACACTGAAGTTTTTCTAGTATCAGTAATTCGGAGATTATAACACCTTGATATTTTTCCCTCTTTAAGGAAGTAAGAATTTTAGTGGAGCCCAGAGATAAGAGATTTTGAATTTCTAAAAGACTTTGAATTTTAAAAGATATTGGATATTTTAAAAGGATTGAACTTTTAATATGTAAAGACTGTGGGACTTTTAAAGTTATTTAGATTTTGGGGATGAATAAGAAAGTAAGGGATGAGGCTTAATAGTGATGTGTTTGTGTGTCAAGTTGACAAATGGTCAATTTTACTGGCTGGTTGTGTGTGTCAACTTGACACAGGCTAGAGTTATTACAGAGAAAGAAGCTTCAGTTGGGGAAGTACCTCCATGAGATACATCTGTGGGGCATTTTCTCAGTTGGTGATCAATGGGGAGGACCCATTGTGGGTGGTGCCATCCTGGGCTGGTAGTCTTGGATTCTATAAGAGAGCAAGCTCAGCAAACCAAGGGAAACAAGCCAGTAAGAAACTTCCCTCCATGGCCTCTGCATCAGATTTTGTATCCTGACCTGCTTGAGTTCCATTCCTGACATTCTTTGGTGATGAACAGCAGTTTGGAAGTGTAAGCTGAATAAGTCCTTTCCTCCCCAACTTGTTTCATGCTCATGATGTTTAATCCAGGAATAGAAACCCTGATTAAGACATCTCTTAACACAAATGGACTCAATTCCCCAATAAAAAGACATAGAATAACAGACTGGATAACCATACAGGACTGAGCTTTATACAGGAAATGCCCCTCAGTGTCAATGACAGACACTACCTCATGGTAAAGAGCTGGAAAAAAAATTCCAAGCAAATGGTTCCGGGAAACAAGCTGGAGTTGCCATCCTAATAGCCAATAAAATACTATTTCAACCGAAATTTATCTAGCATGTCGAGGAAGAACACTTCATAGTCCTCAAAGGAAAAATCTACCAAGAACTCTCAATTCTTAACATCTGTACTCCAAATGCAAGGGCATCCACATTCATAAAAAAAAAAAAAAAAAAAAAAAAAAAAAAAGCAAAGAAAAACTTTACTAAATCTCAAAGCACACATTACACCTCACACAATAATAGTGGGAGACTTCAACACCCCACTCTCATCAATGGACAGATCATAGAAACAGAAACCAAACAGTGACACAGTGAAACTATGAGAAGTTATGAATCATATAGATTTAACAGATATCTATAGAACATTTCATCCTAAAACAAACAAAAAAATATATATACCTTCTCAGCACCTCAAGGTACCTTCTCCAAAATTGACCAATTAATTGGTCACAAAACAGGCCTCAACAAATACAAGAGGATTGAAATAATCCGATGCATCCTATCAGATCATGACGGACTAAAGCTGGTCTTCAATAGCAACATAAACAATAGAAAGCCCACATACACATGGAAGCTGAACATTGCCATATTCAATGATAAAATGGTGAACGGTGAAATAAAGAAAGAAATTACAGACTTTTTAGAATTTAATGAAATGTTGACACATCATACCCAAACTTATGGGACACAATGAATGCAGTGCTAAGAGTAAACCTCAGCTTTGAGTACCTCCAAAACAGAAGAGAGCGTACACTACCAGCTTAACAGCATACCTGAAAGCTCTATACCAAAAAGAAGCAAAAGCACACAAGAGGAGTAGACATCAGGAAGTAATCAAACTCAGGGCTGAAATCAACCAAGTAGAAAAAAAAGACCCATACAAAGAATCAACAAAACCAGGAGCTGCGTCTTTTAGAAAATCAACAAGATAGATGAACCCTTAGCCATACTAACTAGAGGGAAAAGAGGCACTATCCAAATAACATAATCAGAAATGAAAAGAGTGATATAGCAACAGAGCCTGAGGAAATTAAAGAAATAATCATGCCTCACTATAAAAGCCCATATTTAATAAAACTGGAAAATCTGGATGAAATGGGCAATTTTCTAGACTGATACCTAATACCAAAGTTGAATCAGGAGCAGATACACCATCTACACAGTCTCATAACACCTAAAAAATAGAAGCAGTCAATCAAAGTTTCCCAGCCAAAAGATAAAATCCCAGGATGAGATGGGTTTATTGCAAAATTATATCAGACATTCAAAGAAGACCTAATACAAATACTTTTCAAAATATTACACAAAATGAAACAGACAGAACATTTCCTAATTCATCCTATGAAAACCACAGTTATACTGCATATTCACCCTTGGAGATGGAATGGTTTTCTGTCTAATCAGGAACTTCACACAATTTCCTTTCTTAGAGACATTCATAAGAGAATTTTTACTCTATCATGTTTAATGTTCCAAAAAGATTTTAAAAACTGGTTGAGTACATATTACTTTTAATTTCAGAAGATATTATGTATTTTTAAGAGGCATTTGACTATTATAAAATATTTTTTTAATATTTTTATTACGTATTTTCCTCAATTACATTTCCAATGTTATCCCAAAAGTCCCCCATACCCTCCCCCACCACTCCCCTACCCACAAATTCCCACTTTTTGGCCCTGGCGTTCCCCTGTACTGGGGCATATAAAGTTTGTGTGTCCAATGGGCCTCTCTTTCCAGTAATGGCCAATTAGGCCATCTTTTGATACATATGCAGATAGAGTCAAGAGCTCCGGGGTACTGGTTAGTTCCTAACGTTGTTGCACCTACAGGGCTGCAGATCTCTTTAGCTCCTTGGATACTTTCTCTAGCTCCTCCATTGGGGGCCCTGTGATCCATCCAATAGATGACTGTGAGCATCCACTTATGTGTTTGCTAGGTCCCCGCCTAGTCTCACAAGAGACAGCTATATCAGGGTCCTTTCAGCAAACACTTGCTAGTATATGCAATGGTGTCATCGTTTGGAGGCTGATTATAGGATGGACCCCTGGATATGGCAGTCTCTAGATGGTCCATCCTTTTATCTCAGCTCCAAACTTTGTCTCTGTAACTCCTTCCATGGGTGATTGTTTCCAATTCTAGGAAGGGGCAAAGTGTCCACACTTTGGTCTTCGTTCTTCTTCAGTTTCATGTGTTTTGCAAATTGTATCTTATATCTCAGGTATACTAAGTTTCTGGGCTAATATCCACTTATCAGTGAGTACATATCATTTGAGTTCTTTTGTGATTGGGTTACCTCAATCAGGATGATGCCCTCTAGGTCCAACCATTTGCCTAGGAATTTCATAAGTCCATTCCTTTTAATAGCTGAGTAGTACTCCATTGTGTAGATGTACCACATGTTTTGTATCCATTCCTCTGTTGAGGGGCATCTGGCTTCTTTCCAGCTTCTGGCTATTATAAATAAGGCTGCTATGAACATAGTGGAACATGTGTCCTTCTTACCGGTTGGAACATCTTCTAGATATATGCCCAGAAGAGGTATTGCGGGATCCTCTGGTAGTACTATGTCCAATTTTCTGAGGAACCGCCAGAATGATTTCCAGAGTGGTTGTACAAGCTTGCAATCCCACCAACAATGGAGGAGTGTTCCTGACTTAAAAATGTCAATACTGAATTGCACATTTTAAATGTTATTAGTTTAATAAAAAAAGAAGAAAATGTAAAACATTTTCTTTATGCATTCTTCAGTTGAAGGACAATATGTTGTTTCTGGCTAATACCACTAAAGTTTGTATGAACATAGTTTAAAAAAATCAAGAACTTAGTAATATGTTGTTTATTATACTATTCCACATGCTAGAACAGGAAAAAAAATATATCTTTTACTCAGATAATATTTAAATTAATATTTTGGTTGAAATTTATTTTACACATGGCTATTTAAAGTAAAAATGCAAGTATTCTTAAATAGTCAAAGTTGTACAAAAATTATCACAATCAAATTGAAATATTTTCATTATTTTTATGCTAACATCTGTACATTAATCAATTATTACCCTCATTCATTCCTTCAAAAACCTGATATTTTCTTTTTATTAGATATTTTCTTCATTTACATTTCAAACGCTATCCTGAAAGTCACCTATACCCCCCCAACCCTGCTCCCCAACCTATCGAATCCTGCTTCCTGCCCCTGACATTCCCTTGTACTGGGGCATATAATCTTTGCAAGACCAAGGGCCTCTTTTCCCAATGACTGATATTTTCTTAGTATAATTATATTACTATTTTGAAAACTGCATAAGCATATTAACAAACTATTATTAGTTGCTACAGTACAGTGATTATGGGTGAGTTTTTAAAAAGTCTGTACATGCTCATATAGACGTGAAATCCTGAATAATTTTCAGTAGTTTGCTCCAATCTGAAAGTGCAGAACCCATAGGATTCAAGGGCTGCCTTTTTACTAAGTTAATTTCTGTTTTCTCTATCCAAAAATATAAAAATAAAAATTTTATGTAGATTTACTTGTCTAGGAAACTTTAAAGAGTTTATGTATTTTGAAAAAAATATTTAAAAAGTAATCTGTCTATCTATCTATCTATCTATCTATCTATCTATCTATCTATCTATCTATGTAAGACACTGTTCATTAAATGTTCATTCTCCTTGGGTCTCTCTCTTTTCCTAAGTAAATTTTGGATTCTTTGTAATACTGTTTACCAGAAAACTATCATCTTCATTCAGTTGTTCTCCCTCAATGCCAGAACTATAAAGAATCATGTAGTTGGCACATAGTTCTTGAGTCTCTTCCAATTTCCATGTGTTTCCTCAACACTTACATCTATTATCTTCCTTTGGGGAGAATACTTTAAACATTGGCTAATAGGTGAGGTGAGATCAGATCATACATTATCTGAAACAGAATTCACAATATAATAAAGAATGCTACATTCCATGATTTTCCTTGTCTTCTCTGCTTGCCTACTTTTGTTCTATCAGTCTGATGTATATCTACTCCTAATTTCTATTGGAGCTAACTTTTTAATTTCCACATTTGCCTGTACTAATTCACAGCTAATATTTCAAATTAAGAAATTTAAGTTCTTACACTTGGTAGGCAAACCCCCTACTTCTCCTGGGTATCAGCCCCTTGTCAGATATATTGTCAGTTTCACAGCGTTTATCGCATGCTCTGAACTGCAGAAACCTTTCCATTTTATATAATGTCTTTTAGTTCATGAAATAAATTTAAATAGAGGCTTAACCTAGAGAAATCAATAGCATTTAGCAAGATACATTAATAGTAAAATTATATTTTAAAATATCAAAATAAAAAGAATGAAATGTTTTACAACTTATTATTGTTTCTCATGAAAATAAAGAGTACAGAAAGATAAAATTTACATGAGAAAATTATAAACATCAAAGAAGAATATGCCCAAAGGGAACCTACAGGTACACAATAAAACATTACAAAAAACAAAACTCTGAATTTGTTTTTAAAGAGATAAATAAAACTTTAATTAGATTGAAAAAAGGGGAATATTTCAATTAAATTAAAGCAGAAGTTATTAGCACTAACACTGGATATATAAAATGGATTATTCAATGTTATTAGTAACCACTATGTAGCACCAAATTCAGAAAAATAATCATATTTGGAAACATACTTACCAAGAGCAAGGGATAAAGGAAAAAGGACTAAGAACTGCAATATTTAATAGTAATATTGAATCAGAAGAAAGAATATGTGTGCTCCACAGAATTAAAACTCAAAATTTGGTACCTTCCCTCTGAGATCCAGCAAAGTTCTAAAATAACCATTTTAATAGCAATTCCTATGCTCTTCCAAAAAGTAGAAATGAAGGAATTCTTGCTAGCAGTTTTATGAGACAAGAATTTAACATAAGATTTAATTTGTCTATAATTGTGTGAGACATCTGTTATTGTGAGCTGGGAAAAGAAAACTGTTTAACTCTAACACTTTGCTAGAATAGGTCTTATGCCACATACATTTGGCGAATTTTTCAAAGGCCATCAATATCTTGCAGTCAATGTAACATTATATCAGAGTCTGGGACCTCAGCTATAAAGAAACACCCTTGTGTTAACTGCACAGTACTACTACAGAGCTTGCTCAAAATTGGTAGGCAAGGCAATGAACAAAGAGATGTCACATTCTAACAAAACTAATTCTGGTGTTTGTTAACAATATTTTATGAGTGTCCCTCTTAGAAATGCTTTCATTGTGTCCCATAGGTTTGGGTATGTTGTGGCTTCATTTTCATTAAACTCTAAAAAGTCTTTAATTTCTTTCTTTATTCCTTCCTTGACCAAGGTATCATTGAGAAGAGTGTTGTTCAGTTTCCACGTGAATGTTGGCTCTCCATTATTTATGTTGTTATTGAAGATCAGCCTTAGTCCATGTTGGTCTGAAAGAGAGGCCCATTGGACACACAAACTTTATATGCCCCAGTACAGGAGAACGCCAGGGCCAAAAAAGTGGAAATGGGTGGATAAGGAAGTGGGGGGGGGGAATGGGGGACTTTTGGGATAGCATTGGAAATGTAATTGAGGAAAATACGTAATAAAAAATATTAAAAATTAAAAAAAACAAAAACAAACAAACAAAAAACAATATTTTAAATGGTCTTGGATGGATAGTTCTCCAATTTCTGTATGCCCTAGGAATAGTATCCAAATTATGCAAATAATACTTTAAAGAAAATCCAGCACTTACATGACTGTTGTTTTGTCAAGGAAGGTGGATGTAGATTTTAATTTTTTTTATTATGATATTTCAACAAACTCAATAAATAATTTTTGAAATGGTATTAAAAGAATAAATAATTTAATATAATATTATGATACAATAAATAGTTTTAAACGTCAAAATGCAAAAAAATAAAATTGAATGGACCATTTTGAAGAAGTTATAGCCTTAAATCTTTACTTGTGAATATAATAAGCAAAAAATACAGAATTTCCATGATCAGATAGAAACCTTCATATTTGCTTCAGAAGTATTCTCAGAAAGACATGCATGATTATCAATTTTTTTTCTCCAAGAAGCTTATGAGTCTATGTATGTAAAATCTCATTCTTTTTCTATTCTAAATAATGATAATATCTAATATGGAAGACTTTGGATTATTGCAATTTTGTTAAACTTTAAGACAGCCTGCAGGGTTACATTTATTCTAATGGAATATTTTTAAATTACAGCATAAGAATCTGAAAAGATTTCTACTTTCTAATAAGGTATCGTGTAGGAAAATGAAAGGAAATGTGCAGTCTTTTCTGTTATTCAGTCAAAGGTGCATCCTGTTTGTTTTTTTCTTTCTTTCTTCTTTTTTTTTTTTTGCTTTGTATTTCATTCAACCTCCATTGAAAACCCCACAAAAATACTCTTATAAAAATGATCACTGAACTAGTCTTAAAATTATAAACAGAAGTAGCATTTTAAATGACTTTTGGTGGCATTCTGAATGCCTACTTGGCTGGCCTTTAATGACCATCTAAAGGAAATACAGGGAAGCTGTGTGGAGCAGAGACTGAAGGAAAGGCCATCCAGAGACTACCCTACCTGAGGATCCATCCCATAAACAGTCACCAAAAACAGACACTATTGAGGATGCAAAGAAATGCTTGCTGACAGGAGCCTGATAGAGGTGTCTCTTGAGAGGATCTGCGATAGCCCGACAAATACAGGACAGATACTTGCAGCAAACCATGGGAGGAGTTAGAGAAAGAACTGAAGGTGATGAAGGGTTTGCAACCCATAGGAAGGACAATATCAACCAACTAGAACCCCAGAGCTCCCAGGGCCCAAACCACCAAACAAGGAGGACCCAGCGGGAATCTATGGCTCCAGCTGTGTTTGTTGCAGAGGATGGCCTTATCTGGAATCAATGTGAAGAGAGGGCCTTGGTCCTATGAAGGCTTGATCCCCCAGTTTAGGGAACTGCTGGGAAGTGATGTGGGAGTGGGTGGGTGGGTAAGGGAACACACTCATAGAAATAGGGAGTGGGGGGTGGGATAGGGATTTCAGGAGGGGAAACCGGTAAGGTGGATAATATTTGAAGTGTAAATAAATAAAATATCCAATAAAAATTAAATTAAAAATAAATTTTAAAAAAGATGACATTCATTAATGAAAGGGTGGAGAATCCTCAGATTGCAGGCATGGCACCCAGTGAATTAGACTTTATCAGAAGGCTATTGAACTTCTGTTGTT
Source organism: Mus musculus (assembly GCF_000001635.26). Taxonomy (NCBI): domain Eukaryota; kingdom Metazoa; phylum Chordata; class Mammalia; order Rodentia; family Muridae; genus Mus; species Mus musculus. Next base: position 117,750,876 of record NC_000086.7, read on the forward strand.
TCAAAAACTCCTCTTCCAACACACAGGATAAGAAATTACTGCAAAAACACATCTATGCTTTCCAGCTCAAAACACATTGAGCTTTTCAGGAAACAGAAGAAACTATAAGATTCTTCCTTTTAAGGCTACTAACCTTTGTGAAATTTGTAACAAGTTCATAATAGTTACACCTAAAGATGTCCTGTTACCATAGGGGTGGAGAATATGGTGACAAATTTACTATGATGGGAAATATTTTCTGCTCATGTTTTTTTTTTTTTTCTTCTTAATATTAATTTACCCCCATGGAGTCAACTATACCCTAAATGTTTCCTGTTTCATTTGTATTTCAATTTTTAATTCAAATTGAAGCATTAATCCAATCATGATGTTTCATGTATATGTTAAAACAGTCAAACTTAGCCTGATCATTATTGTTTGTGAACAAAATAAATTACTTTTGACATTCTGTTAAAGAAAATATATTTATACACAAATAGATATGCAAACAACAAATGAAAATTTCATATCAACGGGAAGACTCTTCAAGGAACCAAAACAATTTCATTAAAATAATTTGAAAATATGAACCACTGGAACAAAAATATTATTAAATTTATTCTAAATTTAAAGACTATTAGTTATGATTATCTCAGATACTTTCTGTAGAAAAAAAAAGAGGGATAAAACATGACTGAATAGGATACCATGGAAAATATGTCAGTTTTACACTTGACAGTTCTCTAGTTTTTACTTCACTTTGTAAACTAAATATTAAGTAAATTTTGTCCTGTGCATGCTTTGCTGTGATGCTGGCTATAATTAATGAGGATTTCTGTACTATGATGCAGTTCATTAAGTTAGCTTGACAAGTTTACACATAAATGAACCCTTAGAAAGCCCTGAGGAATATATATATATATACACACATACATACATAGACAGGACAAATTATCCATGGAATTGAAGGACCCAGGCAAGGATGCTCATAATGAAAAGATAACAATTTGTTTTTAGTTAGCAGTTTGCTAATGTGTAGGTTTCAATCACTGAAGCCACTCTTGGGAAATAAGTGTCTCACCAGTACAAAGTGTCAAACTTACAGAGGGCTTTTGTAATAGGGGTTGAATGAATCAAGAACATAATAGTAAATAGTCTGCAGTATGCTAAAAAAAGCAAAGCAAGTCTGTGTCTTAAGTTACAGGGAAGCAATCAAATGTTTGGTAGTGTTTTCTTCATACTGTGGAAGGAAAATTGGATGAAGTCTTTGATTGGCCTGCTATAAAATGCCATTTTAGCTAGCAATTTGCTCCGTGTTGGCACAATTACATCTTTTCTCCATTATAAGTAACCTAAGGGAGTATTTAAAGGATAAGTGCTTCCCGTTTTTTTTTTTTTTTAAGAGTTACAAAAAAATGTTCACATGGTTTTTTGAGAGAAGCCCCATAGCAAAGGAATACCGGAAATAGAATTTGTTACCAAAATATGTTACAAATCAATATCACTCATTCTACAAACATATTTTAATGAATTCTTTCTGAATTTTATATGTGATAGTTTGATCACTTTCATCCAGTCTCCTTGAATACCTCCATGATCTACTACTTTCCTTCTAACCACTCATCTCTGTGTTCTAACAAATAATAAATACAGAATTCAATTTCTGTTTTTCTAGATATGAAACCATTCACGATGTTATGGTCACTATAAAAGGGCTACACCCTTAAAAACTTATTTTTCATTCTCCAGAAGCCATCAACTATCAATGCTTTCTTAATTATGTGTAGGACAATTGAACTCCTCCCTCCATGCTTTAGTGTTGCCTGACTTGATTTTGTGGAGATTTTCTTCAGGCACACATGACCTGTATTTATATGTGGTATGAGTACATAAGTGCAGTTCAAGTTCAGAAGACATTGTTTTGCTCTCATCTTCCAAAATGACTCTCTCTTTCTTTGTAAAGGGAAATAATGCTGGGACACGGGTGTGGGGGTGTGGGGAATGTCAGTGTGGATTTGAAAGCGAGAACACAGTACAAGATAATGTCAATATCTCGATTCATCATTATAAGACACATATTCAGTTTAATATTATTGAGTCACATCTATGGTAACTGAATAATAAACAGTTGTTTGATTTTTTCAGTCTTAAATACACTCTGGTGATTTCCAACTCAATATTTTTAGGTTGTCCTCTTCTCCATAATTAAGTATTCCTTGATACCATCATTCTATAATTCATGTATGTGTAAAATCATTCATTTCAAGCTTATTTGTCACTTATGAAACATAAGCTGGAAATTGTAGAAAATACTGTAACTGTAGATGCTTAAAAGTTTCTGAAAAAAAATTTTTTTTTATTTCTGGTCAAGTTAAATCCTTTTTCTTTCAAGAAAATTCAGATATGTTCATTACTGATATTTTATGAAGAATACACCAAAGGTACCTATTCTAATGGATTGCCTAGAGAATACATATTTAGAATTATAAAAACATTTAAGGTCATATCTAAGTGGATCAAGGAACTACACATAAAACCAGAGACACTGACACTTATAGAGGAGAAAGTTGGGAAAAGCCTGGCAGAAATGGGAACATGGGAAAAATTCCTGAGTAGAACAGCAATGGCTTGTGCTGTAAGATTGAGAATTGACAAATCAGACCAAATAAAATTACAAAGCTTCTGTAAGGCAAAAGACACCATCAATAAGACAAAAAGGCCACCAAAGGATTGGGGAAGGATCTTTACCTATCCTAAATCAGATAGGGGACTAATATCCAATGTATATGAAGAACTCAAGAAGGTAGACTCCAGAAGATCAAATAACCTGATTAGAAAATGGGGCTCAGAGCTAAACAAAGAATTTTCACCTGAGGAATACCGAATGGCTGAGAAGCACCTGAAAAAATGTTCAGAATTCTTAATCATCAGGGAAATGCAAATCAAAACAACCCTGAGATTCCACCTCACACCAGTCAGAATGGCTAAGATCAAAAATTCAGGTGACAGCAGATGCTGTTGAGGAAGTGGAGAAAGAGGAACACTCCTCCATTGTTGGTGAAATTGCAAGCTTGTACAACCACTCTGGAAATCATTCTGGCGGTTCCTCAGAAAATTGGACATAGTACTACCAGAGGATCCCGCAATACCTCTTCTGGGCATATATCCAGAAGATGTTCCAACCGGTAAGAAGGACACATGCTCAACTATGTTCATAGCAGCCTTATTTGGAATAACCAGAAGCTGTAAAGAAGCCAGATGCCCCTCAACAGAGGAATGGATACAGAAAATATGGTACATTTACACAATGGAGTACTAATCAGCTATTAAACAGAATGAATTTATGAAATTCCTAAAATGGAATGGGCCTGGAGGGCATCATCCTGAGTGAGGTAATCCAATCACAAAAGAACTCAAATGATATGAACTCAAATGACATGGACTCAAATGATATGAACTCAAATGATATGAACTCAAATGATATGTACTCACTGATAAGTGGATATTATCTCAGAAACTTAGAATATCCAAAATACAAGATACAATTTGCAAAACACATGAAACTCAAGAACGAAGACGACAGTGTGGACACTTTGCTCCTTCTTAGAATTGGGAACAAAACACCCATGGAAGGATTTACAGAGACAAAGATTGGAGCTGAGACGAAAGGATGGATCATCTAGAGACTGCCATACCCGGGGATCCATCCCATAATCAGCCTCCAAACATTGACACCTTTGCACACACTAGCAAGATTTTGCTGAAAGGACCCTGATATAGCTGTCTCTTGCGAGGCTATGCAGGGGCCTAGCAAATACAGAAGTGGATGCTCACAGTCAGCTATTGGATGGATCACAGGGCCCCCATTGAAGGAGCTAGAGAAAATACCCAAGGAGCTAAAGGGGTCTGCAACCCTATAAGTGGAATAACAATATGAACTAACCAGGACCCCCAGGAGCTCGTGTCTCTAGCTGCATATGTATCAGAAGATGACCTAGTGGGCCATCAGTGGAAAGCAAGGCCCATTGGTCTTGCAAACTTTATATGCCTCAGTACAGGGGAAAGCCAGGGCCAAGAAGTGGGAGTGAGGGGGGGAGGGGGGTTTGGGGGACGTTTGGGGTATTATGGAAATGTAAATGAAGAAAATACCTAATCAAGAAAAGAAGAAGAAGAAAAATTGTGAAGTAGATTTTCAAAACTTAGCTTATTAGATGAATGCTGATAAATAAAAAAGACCTGAGAGGGGAAAAAAAATAAAACAGGACGATTGCCTCTTAGATATCTCTCTGTATTTTTACATTTTTTTTTTTTCGTGGTGCTTCATAATTCTACACTTGGCAATGTATGTGCAGTTTCCATGGTGATACTTAATAAATAGTAGTTATTAAAAAAATAAAAATAAAAAATGAATAAAAACCTTTAAAACTATGGTAATGGTGAGCTTATGTATCATGTTGGTACCTTATTTTTGTTATAGGCTATAGTGTTCAAAAATATTCATTATATAAAGTACTTATTATTTCCTTTTACTATGCTTTAATTTCAGTATTTAATTACATTATTTTGTTTATGTAGTAAGTTTTGTGTAAGAACTTTTGTATAAGAAGTTATTTGTATTGCTATTACTTATTGAGTAGAAATGTGGCTTTCACTGCTATAATTTTTTTTTTAATTCTTGTGAGTAAATAACATTCTCTTAACCTTCACCACAAATTAGAATAATACAGGAATTATAACAAATTGTGCAAATTTCATCAAAATTAGTAAATTTTTTTGTGTGTTCTTAGATATTTTGTTTGATACATGGTGAGTGAAAGGTATTAGAAATATAAGAAATAATGGATATTAGTTTTACCTATCTTAAACCCATTTTCATTTCATTTCGTAATAGTGCCACTACTTCATTTCAGGAACTTCCACTCTGTCATAATAGATATTAATATGTCTCATAACCACATTCATTGGCCCAAGTCCTAACATGATCAAATAATTACAGCACTCCCAGGCATATAGTGAAATATCTTAAACCAGAACAATTAGTTGATATATATGTATAAAACTTCACATACTCATTCAAGATAATCTCTAGGACTTTTGTTGTAGCACATTAGGAAAGGACTCCTTTTTATTTAGCTGTAGAGACAGTAATACAACAACAAAATAAAATTTGCAACCATATCTAGTAATATTTTCTCCAAATGATGCCAATGCAGGGAAGAAAAGCAAGAGACTGCAGAGGTAAAATAATTACAACAGCCTATAACTATTGGATAAAATCAGTTAAGACATGCACACATAAATACTCTGTAGAAAAACTTAAATTGTTCTCTTTTAATACAGTTGCAGTTCCTTTCCACTGAAGTTTGTTTACAGATTGAATGAAGAATATGCATTCCATTATAGCTATTGTTATTAGCAACAATTGAAATAAAAGGTGAGAATGAAATCATTCTCCCTTGTTTGATAAAGCTAGGTTACCATTTACCCATTGACTTAATTCTACCCAAGATTGTAATTTAATGCCACAACCTCCTGCTCACAATTATCTAGAGCATTTCTCTACAGTTCCTTATTCACGTACCCAATGAAGGTAAATGATAATAATTATAATCTGCTGTTGATTTCCTATTAGCATTGCAGTATCTTTTCTTAGCTGCCCTAAGCCTGTTTTATTTTTGAAATCATTCTTTTAAGAAGTCAAACTTATCAGAAAAAAAGTCTTATTTTTTTGGAGAATATTTGACCTTAGTGCATTACTCTTACACAGTAACGCATAACAAGTGTTATAGTAATGTGATGCCGACTTGAATCAAATCACTGCAGATTATCATGTATGAATTCATATTTGAAAAAAATGAAAATAAAGTTTTCTGAAGGAATATTAAAAATAATTATAATCGCCAAAGAAATGCTATGAAAAATAAGCAGACTTTTTATGACCCCAGATATATCTCAAAAATTTGAGTTGTTAGAAGAGTAAAGAAAACCACTTTTGTAAGACTTACGTAACTACAACAAACATAGAATGAAGGAATTACAGATTTGTTTCATGGTTTTAAAGGCCTCAATCCATTTTTGACTGGTGCTATCACTTTGAATGCGAGATGAGGAAGAACATGAAAGCACTCTAAGTGTGTTAAAGAACAGAAGCTCATTTTCTAGTTGCCAGAAAGCAGGGCAGAGATACAGGAAAGGTCAAATCAAGTAACCCATAAAAGCCATGCCAAATCATCTACTTACTGAAGCCAAGCTAATGTTTTTAAATTTTCCATCAACTGGAAGGCAAGTCTCAAGCATAAGAGTCTGTGTGAAATCCTTTATATTCAAGGTGTAACAATATTATTTTTTCTCTACTTCTAAAATTACAATAAAATATTTTGTACATCTCTCTGTGAGTTTGTTTCCATCTTTTTGTCTCCTTAACATGCTTTCTGTTGTTTCCTTACCTTTCCACTAACTCCCTCATTTGCTCATTCATCATGATACAATATGTTAGGACATAATCACACTGAGAAGGTCCTCACCAGTGGATCAATTATTGAGAACAACATATCTTCTCCAAATTTTGAGATAGTATACCTTGTTTTTTGAGTTCATCTGTTTGTCTTTAATTGATTGCCCAATTGCAGGTATTTTGTTAGAAAACCAGTAACTGGGTTAATATAGGTACTCATATTATTTACCACTGGCCTTTAGGAAAAATCACATGAAACAATTTATTATGCCGTGAAGTTTTTTATTTTTTTTCTAATTATACTTTTACATATAATTTAAACAAATATAATATATAATAATATTCATATGTAAATAAATAAATAAATAAATAAGTCATTCTATCTTCTTGTCCACATTCCTACCTGCAATCCCAGAGTCCTGCTCCCACTAGAGAACACCAGGTGAGATCCCTTTCCTCAATACCTTACCTGACAAGCCCCCTGGGCAAACTTAGCAGCAACAAGTTCTACCCTATACACTATGCACTGAAGTCCCTGAGCCACAGCTCTGCCTGCATCCCTGTTGACCTGCTACCACCAGGGTTGACAAGGTAATATTCTCATGCCATAATCATATGTCTGCTGGGTACAGAGATGAGCAGAGCAGCTGTGAGATCTGCCCCCTCCACTGTGTGTTCCATCTTGTACATACCTCTACTTGCAATCCCAGAGGCCTGCAGCCATCATGTACCAGTGGGCCTACCAATATAAGCATCAGTCAGATAACTAAGTGCTAGAATAAGAACACAACCAAAAAAACCAGGGCAATGTAGCACCACTGGAATCCACCTGTCACACCACAGGAACCCTTGAATATCCTAGCAATGCAAGAAAAGACACTAAATCTAATCTTATGAATATGATAGAGTCCTTTAAAAAGAGGAAACAAATGCCTTAAAGAAACAGAAGAAAATACAATCACACACGTAGAGGCCTGTAAAGGAAAAAAAATATAAAGAAATAGAGTGAAATGATGAAGAAATGAATGAAACTTTTCCAGAGATAGAAAACCTCTAAAGGAGTACAGGAGATATAGTGCCTAAAGAGAAAAAGAGATAGACAACATGTTTTTGGGCATAGATAATAAGATAAAAGATATCCACACATCTGTCAAAGAAATGATAATGCTAAACAATTTCTAACACAAAACATCCAGAATATTTGGGACATGATGACAAAGCCAAACTTAAGAATAATAGGAATACCGGTCTCCATCTGTACCCCAGAGCTAAGACTGTTCCACAGCTCTCTGCACACAAATCCCACCAGGAAAGAGCTGGTCTCCGAGGAGTGTTCTCACTCCTAAGCTCAGAGGTAAGATCACCACATTCACTCAAATAACTGTCCAAAGAGGGACATACTAGGAACTCACTGGGCACAGGAACAGCAGAGGAGCTGGGGACAGGATCCTGCTGGTCTCCATCTGAATACTAAGGCTAAGGTCCCACAACCCTCTGAAGCACCCAAATTCCATCCAGGAAAGACGTGGTCTCCCTAGAAGTACTGGCATACCTAAGATCACAGGCTCACAGGCCCGCAGGAGGGACAAGTTCCAGTCAGAGAAAGCAGGACCAACTAACACAAGAGTCAACCAGATGGTAAGAGGCAAGCACAAGGAACAAAATAACAGAAACAAAGGTTACTTGGTATCATCGGAACCGAGTTCTCCCAACACTGAAAGTCCTGGATACTCCAGTACACCAGAAAAGCAAGATTCAGATTTAAAATTACATCTCATGGTGACGATAGAGAAATTTAAGAAGGACATAAATAACTCCCTTAAAGAAATACAGGAGAACATAGGTAAACAGGTAGAAGCCCTTAAAGAGGAAACAGAAATTTCTCTTAAGGAATTACAGGAAAATACAACTAAACAGGTGAAGGACTTGAACAAAACCATCCTGTATCTAAAACTAGAAATAGAAATAATAAAAAAATAACAAAGGGAGACATCCCTGGAGATAGAAAACCCAGAAAGGAGATCAGGAATCATAGATGCAAGCATCAGCAATAGAATACAAAAGATAGAAGAGAGAAGCTCAGGGGCAGAAGATACCACAGAAAACATTGACATAGCAGTCAAAGAAAATGCAAAATATAAAAAGCTCCTAATCCAAAGCATCCACAAAATCCAGGACACAATGAGAAGACCAAACCTAAGGATAACAGGTATATCCGCGTATCAGTGAGTTCATACCATTTGTGTTCTTTTGTAACTCTGTTACCTCACTTAGAATGATATCTTTTAGTTCAATACATTTCCTTAAGAATTTTATGAAGTCATGGTTTTTACCAGCTGAGTAATACTCCATGATGTAACTGTACATTTTCTGTATACATTCCTCTGTTGAAGGACATCTGGGTTATTTCCAGCTTCTCAATATTGTAAATAAGGCTGCTATGAACATCATGGAGCATGTGTCCTTGTTTTGTAGCATTTTTCTGTATATGTCCAGGAGTGGTCTAGCTATGTCCACAAGTAGTAATATATCCAATTTTCTGAGAAACCACCAGACTGATTTCCAGAGTGGTTGTACCAGCTTGCAATCCCACCAACAATGGGGGAGTGTTCTACTTTCTCCACATCCTCAACAGCATCTGCTGTTACCTGAGTTTTTGATCTTAGCCATTCTGATTAGTGTGAGGTAGAATCTCAGAGTTGTTTTGATTTGCATTTCCATGATGACTAAGGATGTTGGACATTTCTTTAGATGCTTCTTGGCCATTCAAATTTTATCAGTTGAAAATTCTCTGTTTCAGTCTGTTCCCTTACTTTTAATGAGGTTATTTGGTTCTCTGAAGGCTAACTTCTTGAGTTCTTTGTATATAGTGGATATTATCCCTCTATTATATAGAGGATTGGTAAAGATCTTTTCACAATCTGTTGGTTGCCATTTTGTCCTATTGACAATGTCGTTTGTTTTACAGAATCTTTGAAATTTTATGAGGTCCCATTTGGCAATTGTTGATCTTAGATCAAATATCCATAATCTGAAGAAAGAGATACCTATAAATATAAAAGAAGCTTATAGAACACAAAATAGAATCGATCAGAAAAGAAAATCCTCCTGCCACATAATAGCCAAAACAGTAAATGAACAGAACAGTGAAGTAATATTAAAAATGAAAGGGAAAAATGTCAAACAATATGTAAGGGCAGATCTATAAGAATTCTAAACAGAGACACTAAAAGGCAGAAGTACCTGTTCAGATGCCATATAGACCCCAAGAGATCAGAGATGCCAACTCAGGCTACTATATCCAACAAAACACTCAATAACAAGAGATGAAATAAGCAAGATATTCCATGACAAACATTTTAACAATCTCTTTCTACTAATTCAGTTCTATAGAGGATACTAGAAGGCAACTCCAAAATAAGGAGGGTAACTATGCTCAATATAATATAATTGATAATATCCACTGCCATGTTGAATTCCTCAGTGGTTGAACATGTTTGTCCTCACACCAGCAATGGAAGAGTATTCCTCGTGCTCTATATCCTTGCCAGCTAGCATGGGCTATCACTTGAATATTTGATCTTAGACATTCTGGCTAGTGTAAGATGGAATCTCAGACTTATTTTATTTGTATTTCCCTGATGACTAAAGATTTTAAACATTTCTTTAAGTGTTTCTCATCCAGTGGAGAGTCCTCTGTTGACAATTCTCTGTTTAGCTCTGTGCCTCATTTTAAACTGGGTAATCTGGGTTGTTGTTGTCTAACTTATTATGTTTTCTATAAATTTTGTATATTAGGTCTCTGTCAGATCTAGTGTTGGTGAAGATCCTTTCTCAATCTTTATGATGCCTTTTTCTCTTAGTGACAGTGTCTTTTGCCTTACAGAAGCTTTTCATTTGGAATAGAGTTTTGTACAGGGTTAAAATATGCATCTATTTGTATTCTTCTACATGTAGTCATTCAGTTAGACCAGCACCGTTGCTTGAGGATGTATTTCCGTTTCTATTGTATAGCTTTTTGTTCTTTGTCAAAAATCAAGTGTCCATGAATATGTGTGTGTGTGTGTTTGTGTGTGTGTGTGTGTTCACAACAGAGTCTTCTATTTGATTTCATTGATCAACCTAACTGTTTCGGTACAAATGCTACTATTAGATTTTGTCAAAGTCTTTTTCAGCATTTATGAGATAATAATTCTAATATATAATCAAATAGTCTTTCAACCAGTTGTAATCAAAAGAGACAGGAATGGACACTTCATACTCATCAAAGGAAAAATTCACCAGGGGAAGTTTAAATTCTGAAGATCTATGCTTCAAATGCAAGTGCAACCACATTAGTAAAAGAAACATGCTTAAAGCTTAAATCATATACCAAACCACCCCACACATTAATAGTAGTAGACTTCAACACTCTACTCTCAACAATGAGGAGGTCATGGAAAGAGGGACTGAACAGAGAGTAATGGACCTAACAAACCTACATAACATTTCACACATACACCAAGACATATATTTCTTCTACAAAACTGAGCATATACTCATTCACAATGCAAACTTCAACTGATACAAGAAATTTAGAATAAAACTTTTTGTTCATTTTCTCAGATCACCATTAATTAAAGGTGAACTTCAACAATTACAGAAACAACAGAAAGACTACAAAATCAAGGAAAGAGAAAAACTCTCTACTCAATGACCACTGGCTCAGGGAAGAAATAAGGAAAGAAATCAAAGACTTTTTAGAATTCAATGAAAATGACAGTACAACATACCCAAAAATATGGGACAAAATGAAAGCAGTACTAAGAGAAAATTTCTTAGCACTAAGTGCCATCATAAAGAAGTTGGTGAGATCTTATACTATCAATTTAATAGTGAATCTCAACATTTTAGAACAAAAAGAAGAAAACACACCCAAGAGGAAAACATAGCAGGAAATAGTCAAACACATGACAGAAGTTGATAAATTAGAAACACATAGAACAATACAAAGAATCAACAAACCAAGAACTTGCTCTTTGATAAAATCAATAAGATAATCAAGCTCCTAGTCAAACTAGCTAAAAGGCAGAGGGAAAAAAAATACAAATTAACAAAATCAGAAATAGAACGAGTAGAATAACAATAGGCACTGGAGCAATCCAAAGAGTGATTAGGTCTTGTTCAAAAGCCTGTACTCCATAAAATTGGAATATCTAAATGAAATGGATGATTTTCTGGGTGGATTCCACTTACTAAAGTTAAATCATGACCAAGTAAACATTCCAAAAACCCTAAGAAAATAGAATCAATCATTAAATAACTTCTAATGAAATGAAAGAGAGAAAGAGAAAGAAAAACTCAGGGCCAGCTTGTGTTAAAAAGAATTCTACCATTGTTTCAGAGAAGAGCTAATACCAGTACTCTGCAGGGCCATGGGTGTGGGGGAAAGAGGGGTGTGGGAGAGAATCCGCATCCAGCCAGAGTTCCTGTGCTCTGGGCGGGTGGACACCAGAGGACTGCTGCACATTTTCCATGTGGCCCGGGTGGGTGTCTGGGTGGGTGTCTGTCTTTGGGAAATCACTCACCCCACTCAGTGGGTGGAGGACAAGGGGGCAGTCCTAGACACCAGGTTCCCAACCTCCTCTGGCATCCCATGCTGTATACTGAGGAGGAGTTGAGAACAGATTGGGGGCCTCAGGGATGGCACTGAGCCCTGGGGCCAAAGGGAGGAGAGTGCAAGGGGAGAGTGGGTGCTGGGTGTTTCCCAATTGGGGAAGAGTCCTTGGTCCAGTCTGTGGTGTCAGCACAAAAAGACCTTTTGGCTGGAGGCTAGACAGGGCTCATTAGGAGAAAGCCTATCCCATCATTCAAGCAAGGCAGGCCTTGATGAGCAGATACAATCTATGGTTTTAGAGCTTTATTGTAGAAAGGTAGGGAGAAAGAGAGAAGGTAAAAGAGAGAGAGAGAGAGACCGGCCATGGCCATGTGGAGTCGGGGGGAGAGAGAGAGAAAGAGGGCTAGAGAGTAAGAAAGGTGATGGATTAAAAAGAGCAAGGAGGGGCCAAACAGCCCCTTATATAGTCAGCTGGGCTATCTTGTTGTTGCCAGGTAACTGTGGGAAGGTGCATACCTGGCTATAGTCAGGTAACTGTGGGGGTGGAGTCTAGCCAGAATGCCAGAAGCTTGAGACATTGTCTGCTTGACTCATATTCACAGAATTATGGAGTTGGGGGCTCTGTGGTGTCAGGCACCTGGCTCTGGGAACATGGCTTGCTTTTCTGTCCTTTGTAGAGTTTGCTACTGACTCACAGGAACAAGCCCCATTCAACCAAAATAGGATGCCTATCACAGTCCCACAGTACTCCTCAAAATATCCCACAAAATAGATACAAAAAGAACACTGACAAACTCATTCTATGAGGTCAATTTTATCCTGATACCTGAACCACATAAGCACTCCACGTGGAAAGAGCATTTCAGACCAATTTACCCTATGAATATTGATGCAAAAATGCTCAATAAAATACTTGCAAATCAAATCTAGAAATATATCAAAACATTATCCAGCACGATGAAGTAGGCTTCATCCTAGGGATGCAAGGGTGTCTCAATATATGAAAACCCATCTAGATAGTCCACCATGTAAACAAAGTGAAAAAAATATAAATAATCATCTCATTAGATGCTGAAAAACTCTTGAAAAAATCAAATATATCTTCATGTTAAAAATCTTGGAGTGGTCAGGGATTCAATATACATATCTAAACACAATAAAGGCAATATATAGCACAGCAATAGCCAACATCAAATTATATTGAAAGAAACTTAAAGGAAATAAAATAAAATTGGGGTTAATACTTTGGTGTCTCTGTATATCTTCAAAATATTCCTTAAAATTTTAGCTACAGCAATAAGACAACCAAAGGTGATTAAGGGGATATAAATTGGAAACAAAGTCAGATTATCTCTATTCACAGATGTTATAATACAATATGTAAGTGACTCTAACAATTCTGCCAGATGCCTACTACAGCTGATAGATACCTTTAACAAGATGACTGAATACAAAATTAACTTAAAAGAAACAGTCAGTAGCCTTTCTTTCTAGAAATGATAAATGGGTTAAGAAAGACATCTGGGAAAGAGCACCCTTCACAAGAGCCATAAATAATATAATGTATCTTGGGGTCTCTCTAACCAAGCACGTGAAAGCCCTGTAAGATAAGAATTTCATGTCTCTAAAGAAAGAAATTTAAGAATATATCAGAAAATTGAAAGATCTTCCATGATCATGGACTGTTAGGATTAACATGGTAAAAGTGGCCATCTACAGATTCAATCCAATTCCTATCAAATTTCAACCTAGCTGTTTACAGACCTTGAAAAACAATTCTCAATTTCATATAGGAAAGAAATAAAAAGGCTAAATTAACTTCTGGAGGTATCATCCATGATTTTCAGCTTTACCATAGAGTAAAATAACTATATGGAACTGGTATAGAATTAGACATGTTGGTCAATAGAATTGAACTGAAGATCCAGAATAAACCCACATACCTAGAGACAATTGATTTTTGACAAAGCCAAAAACAATAAAATGAAATAAAGAAAGCATCTTCAAAAAATAGTGCTGGTCTAAGTGGATGTGTGCATTTGGAAGAATGCAAACAGATGCATATTTATTGCCCTGTACAAAACTTAAATCCAAGTGGTCAAAGACCTCAACACAAATCTAGTTACACTAAATGTAACAAAGATAAAGTGGGAAATAACCTTGAATGCACTGGTACAGGAGACAACTTCCAGAACAGAACACTGATAGCACAGATCCTAAGAACAACAATAAAAAGGACCATATGAAAATTAAAAGTTTTTTTTAAAGCAAAGGACCCAGTCAGTAGGACAAAACAGGAGGCTATAGCATGGGGAAAGCTTTTTATAAACCCTACATCTGACAGAGGGCTAATATCAAAAATATATAATGAACTCACAAAGTTAGACACTAACAAACCAAATAACATATTTAAATAATGAGGTACAGAACTAAAAAGAGAATTATCAATAGAGGAACCTCTTTTGTCCAAGAAACACTAAAAAGAAATTTTCAACATCCTTACTTATCATGGAAATGCAACTCAAAATGACCATTCTAACTTAAACCCGTCAGATGGCTAAAATCATAAACTCAAGAAACAGCATATGGTAAGGAGGATATGAAGCAAGAAGAACACTCATCCTAAAAGCCTTATTTCCAATAACCAGACACTAGAAACAAACAGTATAAACCAGAACCATAGAATGGATAAAGAAAATGTGATTCATTTGCACAATGGAATACTATACAACTACGAAACACAAGGACATCAAAAAATTTGAAGGGACTTTAGGGTCCATGACTTACTGAAAGATGATACCCCAGATTCAAATAGTATGCAAAAGCAAAGAGTATTTAGTCCTGCATGCAGGGATTCAACTCTGTCCAAATGGAAAGATCCCTACTGAATTTGCAGGTTCAGATTTAAAACCAAAATGAGGAACATTATGTAGGAGTTGGAAATCTTTTTCTTGATTGGTGGGTTCTGTCTCTGGGGGTCTGGGTAATGCTATGATTCACACGAATTATTTGTTCTTCATGCTAAGGAGGGGTAGCTATGAACCCCTTGGCCACAAGCTTGACTAACTATCCTTTTACAACCTGAGGAGAAGTACTTTTTGACATAAGCTTTCAGTAGTTTCAATAACTGACTTACCCAGTTCTTGGAAGTAGAAACTCAGACATGGTCTCCTAAGCTGCTAGTTTGTAGCCTGCCATGGAAGCAACCCAGCTCAGGCCAATTTAATCCTTTCATTCCCTGTTAGAGTAAGAACCCATCTCAAATCCTTCAGATGTTTTTACATGTTGACAATAAGGTTGACTGGATAGTGAGGATTGACAGCTGATATGGCATGTTGCAAGAGGCCAGCAAGCAGGATCCTGAGTGTTGTATTCACACCTTCAGCAGATTGACACTTTATAGTAGCCCACTATTGTTCCTAAGATGAGTCCTCTGGAACACTCTCTGGGCTAGACTGCAGCTTCTGGTTCATTTCTTTCTGGCCATGATTAATGTGGAAGTGATGTATCCATGTCCAAAATCCCTCCATTTTTAGAGCCAGCTATTGGCGCATGCTCAGAATAACAGTGTGTGGTCCCTTACAGCAGGGCTACAGAGTTTTATATTGATGCTGCTTCACCCAGACTTCATCACCATGGTTCAAAGCAATGTAGGATAAAAGAAGGATCAGGTTGATAAATTTGGCAAATGGCACCCAAGGGCTTCTTCTGGACCCTCTGCAAGGCTTCTAGAGATTATAATATTGGTATTTATAATTTTCAGCTAGAATATCAGATTGTGCATTAGGTAACATGGGAGGGAGGTCTCCTATATAGTATATTAAAGGTGGGTAAGACACAAAAAAGAAGGTATATTCCTAGCCTCATATAAGCACCCAAAGTATAGGGTATATTCCTAGCCTCATATAAGGCATAAGGTAGGAGAGACACACAGTCATCACCAGTTTCAAGGGTTAATTTGCTCATGGACTCTTTCAGGATCTAATTTATGCTCTTAACTGACCCAAATTTGTGATCTGTAGGCACAATGTAATTTCCAATTTGTCTCCAAGGCCTGCACTAAAGATTGGGTTACTAAGAGATGAATGTTGGTCTATTGTCTTACCCAATCTGGGTTTGTAGCTCATACATTGGCATGATTTTTTTCAAAATCATTTTTGCCACTATTTTGACAGTCTCCTTCACTGTTGAGGAGGCTTCACTCTTTCTTGAAAAGGTGTGTATTAAGACCAACAGATATTTATACCCATCCTTTCCTAGTCTTACCTTTGTTGTGCAGTCTATTTCACAAATGGCTCCAAGCCATGTCTCTGATTCTAGTTCTTGGAGTTTCTTGGCCAGGGAAAGATTCACACCCTGGCAGGTGGGGAAATTTCAGATTGCCTGGTGAACCAAGTGTCCTATATCAAATAGTTTGTATTTTGCTCCTCTTAGCAATTCTTACAGTTTTCAATGGCCCAAATGTGAAGCTTGTTGGATTTAGTGAATTGGCTGTCTGCCAAATTCCTTTTATAGGGTGTGACTCTCATTGGTATGCAATGATCCATCTTTTCTATAGATTCCCATACATTTTGCCTGATCCTTTTTTCCTCTGCAGTATTGTCAGAGACAGCTGGGAGTGCATGGGATAGTAAGGCTGTCAGAATGTGAGCAGTGGGAGCCATGGTGTTTTCCCTGGCAGCCCTATCAGCCATTCTGCCACCCTGGCTGCCTCTGATGGTCCCGTTTTGATGTTCTTGGCAGTGCATTAAGCCTACCTTGATGGGTAGCCATAGTGCTTCCAGTTGAGACAAAAATCTCTTCCTTATTTTTAAATGTTTTTCCTTCTGAAATCAAAAATTTCCTGTTGGTATATGAACCTATGTACATGTTTAACAAAAGCATACCTGTTATCAAGGTAGATGTTGACTATGACTCCTTTTACTGGCTTCAGAGCCTGGGTAAAAGCTATCATCTAAGCCTTTTGGCCCAGTGTTCCTGGTGGCAGAGCAACAGCCCAAACAGCAGAGTACAACTGTGCCAAGTCTACTTTTGCTGCCCCTACATACCTGGTTCCATTCTGAGCAAAGCTGCTCTTGTTCATAAAGTAGATGTGTTCAACTTCTGGCCAGGGTGTATCAGTCAGGTCTGGACTAATTCTCTGAACCTTTCCCAAAACTGAGTAATGTTGCTTATCTCAGGACAGATCAGCTAGCAGTGGTGTAGGGTTCATGGCAGATGATTGATTATATCTTATTGAGGGGGATTTAATACTGAAACTTAGAAGTGTGTCACCATTGGACAGCCAGCTGCTGGGTGGGTCCTTCAGGGTCCTTCAGGGTACTTCATAGAATGAGGTATGGTAATGATGAGTTGGACTCCCTTGGTTTTTCTTGTCAGTATCCTTAATGAGCAGAGCTGTGGCAACTGTAACCCTCAGACAGGCTAGGTATCCCTGAGGTACTAAATCTAGTTGCTTAGGTAGGTAATCCTCAGGTCTTTTCCATGGGCCTCAGATTTGAGTGAACACTTCCTTTGCTATAACCTTCCTTTCATTCATATATAGGTGGAAGGGTTTTGTGAACATATGTGAGGGTCTGGACAGGTACTTCTAACAGGACCTTTCTTAAAGATCATGTCCATTTGAGGAGTTTATTCTAGTTTGACTTCTTACCCCAAATTACCACATATAATGGTTTGGCTAGTTCAGGAAATTCTGGTATCTAGAGTCTATAAAATCCAGCAGATCCCCAAAATTACCATACTTGTCTTTGGTCTTTTTCTAGGCATCTGACAACCTATGGTGACTCCTTTTGAGTGTGTACCCCAGATATATGACCTTAGGCTGACAGAGATGGAACTTTTTAGCAGATACTCAGTAGCCCAGTTGACTCAATCCTTGTAGCAAGTCAACTATTGCTTCTTGGCTGGTTCCAACAGCAGAAGCCACTGTCAGGAGGTCATCTACATATTGGAGTAGAGTTAGGGGTAGGTGGCCCTGCCTGTACTCACGCAAATCATTGTGCAGTGCCTCATAGAGGTAATGTTGAAGCCTCTTTCCAAGTCCTGCCATTACTAGTCACAGGAATGATGCATCTTGATTGGAAGGATATGGGTATTACATTCTGTTTGGCAAAGGACTTGATGTGTGGGGTTTATCTCCACTCAGGCCTTTCTTGGAATTGGATATTGTGATAATTTGTATATACTTGGCTAGGTGGCACTATTAGGAGGTATGGTCTTGTTGAAATAGGTGTATCACTGTGAGTATGGGCTTTAAGACCCTCCTTCTAGCTGACTGGAAGCCAGTACTGTGCTAGCAGCCTTCAGATGAAGATCTAGAACTCTTAGCTCCTCCATCGTCATGCCTGCCCAGATGCTGTCATGTTCCTCCTTTGATGATAATGGACTGAACCTCTGAATGTGTAAGCCAGCCCCAATGAAATGTTGTCCTTATAAGGGCTGCGTTCATCATAGTGTCTATTCACAGCAGTAACACCTTAACTAAGACAAAGTTGTTAGATGCTAACTGAGGTAGCTCCAACCTTTAATTAAACTATGATTGGGGCCCTGTGATGGGCCAGTCTGATTGGATTTCTTTCTGCCAAAACTTTGGGGACCTATATCAGGAACTTCCTCTAGCACTTTGGATTTTATGTTGGGACATTTGTGTTTCCACTAACTCATTTCTTAGCAGTAGGCACTCTGGTTTTTTTTCAGTGTCACTCGAGGCCAGGAATCCCATTCAGCCATACCCTGCTTACATCTTCCCCTCTTCTGAGACATTTCTCTCAGATTCCTGCTGCCCTGCTAGTAATATATTGACTAGTCCCCTGGTTTGTTCCTTCTCCGGGGTTTCTCAATTGTTGTAGACTTCCTTTGCTATAGCTACCAGCTCTATCAATTGCTTACCTTCAAACCCCTCCAAGTGGAGTTTTGCTGAATGCCAGGAGCTGTCTGGTTTACAAAAGCCTTATTTGCAGCTGATTGGTTTTCTCTAGCTTCAAGATCAAAGGTTTAAAAGTTCTATAGACCTCCATGATACTATATAGAAACTCCCTAAGGCTCTCTTCCTTTCCTTCCTGGCTTATCTTGGATAAATTTTTAGGGTACCTGGCTGCCTCTTTGAGTCCTCCAACCCCCATTAGAATATGGCTGTAGGCTCAGAGTCTCTTTTTTTCTTTCACAATCTGTGTTGTAATACAAGTCAAGTCGAATCAAAGTGAAGTCAGCGTTAATATAGGTCAGAACCTGAATGGGCTAACCATTTGCCCTGGAACCAATTTCACAGCAGCAATCACAATCTTCTCTCTCTGTTCTATGGTGAAAAGAATCTGCAGCAGTTGCTGGTAGTCATCCCAGGTTGATTGGTGAGTCATCACGGGTTAGTCTTAAAGAGCTATAAGAGGTGATGGTCTTTCTGAAAATGTTTGTGGTGTGTGTGTGTGTGTGTGTGTGTGTGTGTCTTCCAATTATATAGGTTGTTACTGGCAAAAGGCAAGTAAGTCATAAACTGTCTCCCCCAGGTTATCTGGCTGCCCTCTGTTCCTGAGTGGTAGGGTTGTGGTCAAATCAGCCTGATGGGAAGCTGAGTCAGCTCTCTGGGTGACTCATGCCTGAGTGTGGGGTAGACTCCAGACTGTGTCAGAAACTTCCTCTTCTGTTTGTTGTGCAGGAGCTGAGGCAGCAATATAAGCAGGGGGCACAGATCCTCCTCTGGATTTGAATCAGGAAGTAACGATAGCCACTAGAGCCTGCCCTCCTTCAGAGTAAGGGAATCAGGGGAGGGATGCATCCAGTAACAAGTAGGGTTCTACCCAAATAGGAGGTCTTGCCACTAAATACTTCCATGTGGTGATATAAGGCACCAGATCAGAATGATCTGCAACATTACAGACCACAATAAATGATGGGAAGATGGAAAATCCCCTCCTCAGGCCAGTCAACTTTAAGTTTGGTCCATTCATTCCTGAAAATGTTGATGAGCTTACTGGAACAAACAACCAGCTCTGAATACTCAGCAACCTGGCAGAAGTCCCTAAAATGGCACAGAACCAGACTCAAAGGGGTACTCTGTGCCTGTCCCACTTTAAAAATCACAACATAGCCTAAAAACTGGTACAAATGACAACGATCATGAACAGAACACACAGATGAATACAGAAGGATGTTTCTCTGGGAATAAAAGCAAAACAGGAACAGCCTTTTTAGGTAGTCTAGCCTTCTGTTCAGAAGAATAATGGAGATCTACACAGGTTCAGTAATCAAGTAAGAATAGTCAGATTCTCTAGAAACCAGGTGAGAATACTGAGATTCTCAAGAAACCAGGTAAGAACTCTTTGATTCTCCAGATTCCAGTCAGGAAACCCAGGAGTTCTCCAGGTGTGTTTTGCCATTCCCAGCCTCCAGGTTGGCAACAGGCAGAAAATAAACTCCAAGACAGGCACAGACTGAATTCTCCCAAACTTACAGATCAGTTGGGAGAGAAGCTCCCCACCCCCAAATGCTCAGCTATTTGACTGAAGGTCTTCAGCACTTCCCAGCCAATGAACCAAAAGTTAGGGTCTGTGAATCGCCAAAGAATGATATCCCAGACTCATATAATAAGCAAAAGCCAAGAACATTTATTCATGCATGTAGGGGCCCAATTCTGTCCAGATGTATCCCTACTGAATTTGCAGATTCAGCTTTAAAGCCAAAATGAAGAACATTAAGGAGGAGTAGGGGATAAGTATCTCAAAAGTTGAGCTCTATCTCTGGGGGTCAGGGCGATGTTATCATTCAGACTATTCTTGCTTAATGCCAAGGAGAGGTAGCTCTTGGCTACAAGATTGAATAACTGTCCTTTCACAAGCTGGCCAGGAATACCTCTTGACATAAATTTGTGGTAGTTCCAGTAACTGACTTATCCAGACTGGGAAGTAGAAACACAGGCCTGGTCTCCGTTGCAGCCTGCCATGGAGTCATCCTGGCCCAAGCCAATCTACTCCTTTCAGCACATGGACAGAACTAGAAAACATCATCCTGAGTAAGGTATCCCAGACCCAAAATGACTTGCATGTTAAGTATTAACTTATAAAAGAATATTAGCAATAAAGAATAGGTTAAAAAATGTAAAATCCACAGACCTAAAGAGGCTAAA
Organism: Mus musculus; assembly: GCF_000001635.26. Lineage (NCBI taxonomy): Eukaryota > Metazoa > Chordata > Mammalia > Rodentia > Muridae > Mus > Mus musculus. The sequence goes on from NC_000086.7 coordinate 117,772,026, forward strand.
TAAAGGGAATGCACAAATGTTGATGCTTGAATCTCATTCAGAAGGGGACATAATATAGTCATTAGAAGTGGAAAGAATGAGAGAACTTGGTGGGAGAGGGAATGGGGGGCAAAAGGAGTTGGAAATAACAGTTGTATGGAAAGCCTGGGATAAAGGGCTGGAAGAGTGCATGGATTATCAGTGATATGGGCAGCTGTGCAGGGGAACAGAGCACAGACATCTCTAGGACATACCAGAGACCTGGGATGGTTGAGGCTTCAGCGAGTCTATGAGGTGACACTTGTTGAGAGATTGTGTTAACATATTCTTATGAGGAGTAAAAGTTCTCTGGAATGTGCTTCTAGTGGGTTTAGTGCTTTATTTTCTTTCTTTCTTATATGTTTTTCATTTAAATTATTGAAGAAGCTGAGAAGATAAATTTATATATTTTTCATGTTTACTTAATTGTGGGACTGTAACAGGCAGCCTATTTTGGTTGAATATAGAAATCTACAAGGCGAACCACATGCCCAGAATCAGGTGCATGTCCATAATTCCGTGACTCAGTCATACATACAATGTCACAAGCTTCTAGCAATCTGGCTAGACTCCACCCCCACATTTACCTGACTTTAGCCAGGTATGATCCTCCCCACAGTTACCTGGCAACAGTAAGATAGCCCAGCCCACTATAAGAGGGGCTGCTTGGCCCCTCCTCGTGCTCTCTCTCTCTCTCTCTCTCTCTCTCTCTCTCTCTCTCTCTCTCTCTCAGTTTTTAATTAGGTATTTATTTCATTTACATTTCCAATGCTATAACAAAAGTCCCCCACACGCTACCCCACCGACTCCCCAACCAACCAACTCCCACTTCTTGGCCCTGGCATTCCATTGTATTGAGGCATATAAAGTTTGCAAGACCAATAGGCCTCTCTTTCCACTGATGGATGACTAGGCCAACTTCTGATACATATGCAGCTAGAGACATGAGCTCCGGCGGGTACTGGTTAGTTCAAATTTTTGTTCGATCTATAGGGTTGCAAATTCCTCCAGCCCCTTGGGTATTTTCTCTAGCTCCTCCATTGGGGGCCCTGTGATCCATCCAATAGATGACTGTGAGCATCCACTTATGTGTTTGCTAGGCCCCGGCATAGCCTCGCAAGAGACAGCTATATCTGGGTCCTTTCAGCAAAATCTTGCTAGTGTATGCAATAGTATCAGTGCTTAGAAGCTGATTATGGGATGGATCCCTGGATATGGTAGTCTCTACTTGGTACATCTTTCATCTCAGCTCCAAACTTTGTCTCTGTAACTCCTTTCATGGGTGTTTTGTTCCCAATTCTAAGAAGGGGCAAAGTGTCCACACTTTGGTCTTTGTTCTTCTTGAGTTTCATGTGTTTGGCAATTTGTATCTTATATCTTGGGTATCCTAAGTTTCTGGGCTAGCATCCACTTATCAGTGTGTACATATTGTGCGAGTTCCTTTGTGATTGGGTTACCTCACTCAGGATGATGCCCTCCAGGTCCATCCATTTAGCTAGGGATTTCATAAATTCATTCCTTTTAATAGCTGAGTAGTACTCCAATGTGTAAATGTACCACATTTTCTGTATCCATTCCTCTGTTGAGGGGTATCTGGGTTCTTTCCAGCTTCTGGCTATTATAAATAAGGCTGATATGAACAAAGTTGAGCATGTGTCCTTCTTACCAGTTGGAACATCTTCTGGATATATGCCCAGGAGAGGTATTGCAGAATCCTCTGGTAGAACTATGTTCAATTTTCTGAGGAACTGCCAGACTGATTACAAGAGTGGTTGTACAAGCTTGAATTTCCACCAGCAATGGACAAGTGTTTCTCTTTCTTCACATCCTCACCAGCGTCGGCTGTCACATGAATTTTTGATCTTAGCCATTCTGACTGGTGTGAGTTGGAATCTCAAGGTTGTTTTGAATTGCATTTCCCTGATGATTAAGGATATTAAACATTTTTTCAGGTGCTTCTCAGCCATTCGATATTCCTCAGGTGAGAATACTTTGTTTAGCTCTGAGCCCCATTTTTTAATGGGGTTATTTGATTTTCTGGAGTCCACCTTCTTGACCTCTTTATATGTATTAGATATTAGTCCCCTATCTGATTTAAGAGAGGTAAAGATCCTTTCCCAATCTGTTGGTGGCATTTATGTCTTATTGACAGTGTCTTTTGCCTTGCCTAAACGTTGCAATTTTATGAGGTCCAATTTGTTGATTCTCGATCTTACTGCACAAGCCATTGCTGCCCTATTCAGGAATTTTTGCCCTGTGCCCATATTTTTGAGGCTTTTCCCTCCTTTCTCCTCTATAATTTTCAGTGTCTCTGATTTTATGTGGAGTTCCTTTATCCACTTAGATTTAACCTTAGCACAAGCAGATAGGAATGGATCATTTTGCATTGATCAACATGATAACCACCAGTTGTGCCAGCACCATTTGTTGAAAATGCTGTCTCTTTTCCACTGGATGGTTTTAGCTCCCTGTTCAAAGATCAAATGACCATAGGTGTGTGGGTTCATTTCTGTGTCTTCAATTCTATTCCATTGATCTACCTGTCTGTTGCTACACCAGTAACAAGCAGTTTTTATCACAATTGCTCTGTAGTAAAGCTTTAGGTCAGGCATGTTGATTCCACCAGAGGTTCTTTTATACTTGAGAAGAGTTTTTGCTATCCTAGGTTTTTTTGTTATTCCAGATGAATTTGCAGATTGCTCTTTCTAATTCGCTGAAGAATTGAGTTGGAATTTTGATGGGGATTGCATTGAATCTGTAGATTGCTTTTGGCAAGATAGCCATTTTTACAATGTTGATCCTGCCAATCTATGAGCATGGGAGATCTTTCCATCTTCTGAGATCTTCTTTAATTTCTTTCTTCAGAGACTTGAAGTTCTTATCATACAGATCTTTCACTTCCTTAGTTAGAGTCATGTCAAGGTATTTTATATTATTTGTGACTATTGAGAAACGTGTTGTTTCCCTAAATTCTTTCTCAGCCTGATTATCTTTTGTGTAGAGAAAGGCCATTGAGTTGGTTGAGATAATTTTATATCCAGCTACTTTATTGAAGCTGTTTATCAGGTTGAGGACTTCTCTGGTGGAATTTTTAGGGTCACTTACATATACTACCATTTCATCTGCAAAAAGTGATATTTTGACTTATTCCTTTCCAATTTTATCTGTTTAATCTCCTTTTGTTGTCGAATTGCTCTGTCTAGAATTTTAAGTACAATGTTGAAAAGGTAAGGAGAAAGTGGGCAGCATTGTCTAGTCCCTGATATTAGTGTGATTGCTTCCAGCTTCTCAACATTTACTTTGATGTTGGCTACTGGTTTGCTGTAGATTGCTTTTATCATGTTTAGGAATGGGCCTTGAATTCATGACCTTTCCAAGACTTTTATCATGAATGTGTGTTGGATTTTGTCAAATGCTTTCTCTGCATCTAACAAGATGATCATGTGGTTTTTGTCTTTGAGTTTGTTTATATACTGGATTACATTGATGGATTTCCGTATATTAAATCATCCCTGCATCCCTGGAATAAAACCAACTTGGTCAGGATGGATGATTGTTTTGGTGTGTTCTTGGATTCGGTTAGAGGACATTTTATTGAGGATTTTTGCATCGATACTCATAAAGGAAATTGGTCTGAATTTCTCTATCTTTGTTGTGTCTTTCTGTGGTTTAGGTATCAGAGTAATTGTGGCTTCATAGCATGAGTTGGGTAGAGTACCTACTGCTTCTATTTTGTGGAATAGTTTGTGAAGAACTGGAATTAGATCTTCTTTGAAGGTCTGATAGAACTCTGCACTAAACCCATCTGGTCCTGGGCTTTTTTTGGCTGGGAGACTATTAATAACTGCTTCTATTTCTTTAGGGGATATGGGACTGTTTAGAAGGTCAACTTGATCCTGATTCAACTTTGGTACCTGGTATCTGTCTAGAAACTTGTCCATTCCATCCAGCTTCTCCAGTTTTGTTGAGTATAACCTTTTGTAAAAGGATCTAATTGTGTTTTGAATTTCTTTAGGATCTGTTGTTATATCTCCCTTTTCATTTCTGATTTTGTTAATTAGGGTGGTGTCCGTGTGCCCTCTAGTGAGTCTGGCTAAGTGTTTATCTATCTTGTTGATTTTCTCAAAGAACCAGGTCCTCCTTTGGTTGATTTTTTGAATAGTTCTTCTTGTTTCTACTTGGTTGATTTCACCCCTGAGATTGATAATTTCCTGCCCTCTACTCTTCTTGGGTGAATTTGCTTCCTTTTGTTCTAGAGCTTTTAGGTGTGTTGTCAAGCTGCTAGTGTATACTCTCTCTAATTTCTTTTTGAGAAACCCCTTGCTATGAGTTTTCCTCTTAGAAATGGTTTCATTGTGTCCCATAAGTTTTGGTATGTTGTGGCTTCATTTTCATTAAACTCTAAAAAGTCCTTAATTTCTTTCGTTATTCTTTCTTTGACAAAGGTATCATTGAGAAGAGTGTTGTTCAGTTTCCAAGTGAATGTTGGCTTTCTATTATTTATTTTGTTATTGAAGATCAGCCTTAATCCATGGTGATCTGATAGGATACATGGGACAATTTCAAAGTTTTTGTATCTGTTGAGGCCTGTTTTGTGACAAATTATATGGTCAATTTTGGAGAAGGTACCATGATCTGCTGAGAAGAAGGTATATCCTCTTGTTTTAGGATAAAATGTTCTGTAGTTATCTGTTAGATCCATTTATTTCATAACTTCTGTATGTTTCACTGTGTTCCTGTTTAGTTTCTGTTTCCATGATCTGTCCATTGATGAATGTGGTGTTTTGACGTCTCCCACTCTCGAAATGTGTGCTTTGAGCTTTACTAAAGTTTTTTAATGAATGTGGCTGCCCTTTTATTTGGAGCATAGATATTCAGAATTGAGAGTTCCTCTTGGAAGTTGTTACCTTTGATGAGTATGCAGTGCTGCAGTGCCCCTCCTTGTTTTTTTTTTTTTTTTTTTTTTTTTTTTTTTTTTTTTGATGACTTTGGGTTGGAAGTCGATTTTATTAGATATTGGAATGGCTACTCCAGCTTGTTTCTTTCTTCATACCATTTGCTTTGAAAATTCTTTTCCAGCCTTTCATTCTGAGGTAGTGTCTGTCTTTTTCCCTGAGATGGGTTTCCTGTAAGCAGCAAAATGTTGGGGCCTATCTAGTGATTGCCATATGCAGGGATCCATCCCATAATCAGCTTCCAAATGCTGACACCATTGCATACACTAGCAAGATTTTGCTGAAAGGACCCAGATATAGCTCTCTCTTGTGAGATTATGCCGGGGCCTAGCAAACACAGAAGTGAATGATCACAGTCAGCTATTGGATGGGTCACACGGCCCCCAATGGAGGAGCTAGAGAAATTACCCAAGGAGCTAAAGGGAACTGCAACCCTATAGGTGGAACAACAATATGAACTAACCAGTACCTGGGAGCTCTTGTCTTTAGCTGCAAATGTATCAAAAGATGGCCTAGTAGGCCATCAATGCAAAGAGAGGCCCATTGGACTTGCAAACTTTATATGCCCCAGTACAGGGAAACGCCAGGGCCAAAAAGGTGGCATGGGTGGGTAGGGGATTAGGGGGGTGGGTATGGGGGACCTTTGGGATAGCATTGAAAATGTAAACGAGGAAAATACCTAAAAAAAAAATGTTGGGTCCTATTTGTGTAGCCAGTCTGTTAGTCTATATCTCTTTATTGGGGTGTTGAGTCCATTGATATTAAGAGATATTCAGAAAAAGTAATTGTTGCTTCCTATTATTTTTGTTGTTAAAGTTGGCATTCTGTTCTTGTGTCTGTCTTCTTTTAGGTTTGTTGAAGGACTATTTTCTTGCTTTTTCTAGGACATGGTATTCTTTGAAGGGGTAGATTCGTGGAAAGATAATGTGTGAATTTGTTTTTGTCCTGTAATACTTTGTTTTTTCCATCTATGGAGTTTGAAAGTTTTGCTGGGTATAGTAGCCTGGGCTGCCATTTGTGTTCTCTTAGTTTCTTTGTAACATCTGTCCAGGATCTTCTGGCTTTCATAGTCTCAGGTGAAAAATCTGGTGAAATTCTGATAGGCCTGCCTTCATATGTTACTTGACCCTTTTCCCTTGCTGCTTTTAATATTCTATCTTTATTTAGTGCATTTGTTGTTCTTATTATTATGTGTCAGAAGGAATTTCTTTTCTGGTCCAGTCTATTTGGGGTTCTGTAGGCTTCTTGTATGTTCATGGGCATCTCTTTCTTTAGGTTTTGGAAGTTTTCTTCTATAATTTTGTTGAAGATATTTGCTGGCACTTAAGTTGAAAATCTCCATTCTCATCTACTCCTATTATCCATAGGTTTGGTCATCTCATTGTGTCCTAGATTTCCTGGATGTTTTGAGTTAGGATCTTTCTGCATTTTGCATTTTCATTGATTGCTGTGCCAATGTTCTCTACGGAGTCTTCTGCACCTGAAATTCTCTCTTCCATCTCTTGTTTTCTGTTGCTAATGCTCGAATCTATGGTTCCAGATTTCTTTACTAGGGTTTCTATCTCCAGTGTTGCCTCATTTTGTGTTTTCTTTATTGTGTCTACTTCTCTTTTTAGTTCTAGTATGGTTTTTTTCATTTCCATCACTTGTTTGGATGTGTTTTCCTGTTTTTCTTTAAGGACTTGCAACTCTTTAGCAGTGTTCTCCTGTATTTCTTTAAGTGAGTTATTAAAGTCCTTCTTGTTGTCGTCTACCATCATCATGAGATATGTCTTTAAATCCGGGTCTAGGCTTTTGGGTGTGTTGGGGTACCCAGTAATGTCTGAGGGAGGAGTGCTGGGGTCGGAAGATGGTGAGTGGTTTTGTTTTCTGTTAGTAAGATTCTTATGTCTGCCTTTCACCATCTAGTAATCTCTGGAGTTAGTTGCTATAGTTGTCTCTGTTTAGAGCTTGTTCCTCTCGTGATTCTGTTATTCTCTACCAGCAGACCTGGGAAACTAGCTCTCTCTTGAGTTTCAGTGGTCAGAGCACTCTCTACAGGCAGGCTCTCCTCTTTCAGGGAAGGAGCACAGATATCTGTCATTCAGACTTGCCTCCTGGCAGAAGATGAAGGCCAGAAACAGGACCTGTCCCAGAAGATGTTAGCTTCTGTAGTCCACACTCTCACCTATGCAGACTAGTCTCAGTGGGATCTAGGGACCAAGATGGGTCCCTCAGGTACTCCAGCAAAGCCTACCTGGGCAGGGCAGACACCTCTCCTCTGGAAGGGAAGGTGCCCGGATGTCTGGAGCCCGATAAGGGGTCTGCCTCAAAAGCTCTGTGGCTCTTGCCTGTCCAAGAGGTTGTTAGCTTCTGTAGTTCACACTTCCCCTGTGCAGACTAGTCTTGGTGGAATCTGGGAACCAAGATGTCTCCTGCAGATTCTCTGGCAACTCCCTCCCGGGCCAGGTGGACGCCTCTCCTCTGGCAGGGAAGGTGCCCATATGTTTGGAGCCCGAAACAGGGACTGTCTCAGAAGGTCTGTGGGATTCCTAACAATAAGAATGGAGGTGTCTCTGACTTTTTTTTTTTTTTTTTGCGTACTTTTGAGACCTTTTGTTTCTTGTATTGGGTTTCATTGTCCAGTCTTGATATGGGAGTTTGTGCTTATTCATATTTTAACTTGTGATACCAGATTTGGTTGAGCTCCCTAGGAGGTCTGCTTTTTTCTGAAGGGAAAAGAAGGTGAATTGTATCTGAGGAAGAGAGACTGGGATACGATGAAAGGGAAACTGAAGGCAGGATCTAATATATGAGAGAAGAATAAAAAAAATACATATTTCTTTTAAGATGGATACTTTATTTTATCTCTGCTACCATTCTTTGTGACACACTGAAAACATGGAATGTTATTCAATCATTTGTATAGTTATTGTAACTACTGATATATTACTCTATCTTTGACCAATTGTTTTAACATATTTTTACAGAAGTGCATGTGGTTTGAATGAGAGCTGTCTTCAGTAAGCTCATATATATGAATATGTGGTCTTCATTTAGTGACATTTTTTTGTGGATGCAAGAGAAAGTATGGTCAATGTCATTTTCTTTCTCTGCTGGCTGTGTGGATATCAAAATGGGACCATGTTACTTCCTGCATCTGCTGCCATTGCTTCCCTGCCATTATTGATTCTACCTGTCTAGAAACAAAAGGTAAAATAAGCTCTTTCTTCTTCAAGTGTTTTTGGTCACAGCAATAAAATGTAGTATATAAAGCTGGTACAACCACTCTGGAAATCAGTTTGTCAGTTTCTCAAAAAATTGAACATAGTACTACCTGAGGATCCAGCAACACCAATGCTGGGCATATACCCAGAAGATGCTACAACATGGAATAAGGACATACGCTCCACTTTGTTCATAGCAACCTTATTTATAATAGTCTGAAGCTGGAAACAACCCAGATATCTTCCAACAGAGAAATGGATATAGAAAATATGGTATATTTACACAATCGAGTACAACACAGCTATTAAAAACGACTTCATGAAATTCTTAGGCAAATAGATGGAACTAGAAAATATCATGCTGAGTGAGGTAACTCAATCACAAAAGACCACACATGGTATGCACTCAGTGATAAGTGGATATTAGCCCAGAAACTCAGAATACCCAAGATACAATTCACAAAACCCTGTGTTTAGGTATGTCCTACATATCCCTGATATTTCAAAGACCTTATAAAGGGATATTAGGTTTTGTCAAGATTTTTTCATGATCTAATAGATAATCATTGGTGTTCTTCTAAATAAATTTTAAATTGTTCCTCATTACTAAATTTACACAATTTAATCATGTATGACCTATTCCTATTCTTTCCTGAAGAATTTCAAAACTTCATTAAAGTATAAAAGAATCAAGTTGTTTTTACTTATTAGACTTGTTAATGATTTTTATCCAGATGCTTGTATGTTAAGGCTGACTTTTTTAAATGATTATGATCAGAAATTAGCTGTTTTAAATTGAATAATGTGCCTTCAGGCTGAAAATACTTTCCAACTGTGGAGTTCATTTTACAATGCTCATCAAATATCTTCTTTTACTTTACTTCGATAACAATCTCTATCTTGAAAATCATTATTTTTACAAAGATAATTATTCAAAAAGATGTGTAAATAATGATGTTCCTACTCTTACAACTCATGTTAGTATTGACTGTAATCCAGACTGTAAGGAATAGCATACTACATAATATTGTCACCAAGAGACTCTTTGATTATACCTCAAATCATACTATAATATACAGTTATATTTATTGTCTATGATGTAAGTGTATACCTCACTACTTGTTATGCTTATGAAAACACTACATCCCAGTTCTTTTAGTGATATCTATTGTATTCCCTGAAAATGGCAGCATTTGGCAAATCAAGATTGCATTTTTATGGGTCCACTTGTCTGCGGTTCTTTTGTTTCCTTTCCCAATTTTTATACTATGCCATCTAGATATATCAGAACCTTCTCATGAAATGCAAAACCTTCCTCTGCTCTTCTGTTTCTTTCATACTAATTTCCAGCATTACTACTTTTTGTTGAGCCGGGCATGGTGGCACATGTCTTTAATCCCAGCACTTGGGAGGCAGAGGTAGGTGAATTTCTGAGTTCAAGGCCAGCCTGATCTACATAGTGAGTTCCAGGACAGCCAGGGCTACACAGAGAAACCCTGTCTTAAAAAATCAAAAACAAAAACAAACAAACAAACAAAAAAACCAAACCAAACGAAACCAAAACAAAACAAACTACTTTTTGTTGACTCTACTTTCCCAATTATATATTAGGTTATGACTTATAAGCACCACTACTGTTCTACTGTAGGACAAACCAACATTTAATTTGCATATATATTATTGTTAGCAACTAGAATATTTTAAATTATTTAAATTAGTATTTTAGTTTACCAATTGTTAAAATATTCTATTTAAAAGTTTGTGTGTATATATATGTATATATATAAATTGAGTTCATATATGGATACAGTATTCTTTGATCACATCTATCTCAGCTCTTTCAAATCTTCTCAGATTCTTTCACTGCATGCTTTTCACAATTGCATGTCTTCACTTTAAAAAAATGTACTTAATACAAGTAGAACTCAGTAAATTATCTTTGCAATGTTCTATAGGAAGTGAATTTGCTCCAAGCCTTTGTCATTCTTTCCCAGCATTTTTCCCATCTTAGTACCCTCCTTGATATTCTTTAAGTGCATGAAGACACTCCTGCATTGATTATCATTTCATTGATAATGTCTTCTTTCTAGAACTTATGTCCTTGTACATTTGAATAGTTCTTGCATTCACTTGCTCCATTATATTGTTCATATATTACCTTTCAATGATGATCCTACTAAAATTTATCTACTTTTTATTTAGTTTTGAACTTCCACTTCTGGTCTTATACCTGGTAACTCTCACATCATTATCAATATTTATTTTTGCATATCCTTTGTCTGTCAACCTGACTGTATTTACCAGTGATTTATTTATCTGTAATTTTTTCATACACTGTGTTATAACTTCAATTTCCCCTCTCCTACCTCCTTGAAGAATAGTTATCTCATTTATAAGCCTTTCTATTTTTTCTGTAGTGCCAAAAGGGTCATATTTACTTTTCAGGATCCAGATCTATGTTGCTTAGTGCTTGAAACTTAACTGTTTGAGTATTGAGAATTAATGGAAAGAAAATAAGTTTTGTTCACAATTGGGCATGTTAATAAGATGGACATATGATCATCTTTAAACCTGTATCTCCTTGGAGCTCAGTGATTAAAAAAAAAAAAGAGTCAAGGTAAGACATGGAAGAAAGTTATGCATTAAGCAGGGACTTCATATACTAAGCCAGAAAATGAAGATTGTGTGTTTAGCATTGTCTTCACCTTCCAAACCATGCAAATCAGATTTTGTTTTTTGTTTTTTGTTTTTTGGTTTTTTTTTTTTTTTTTTTTTTTTTTTTTTTTTAAGTTTTCCCTTCTGGCAGGGACTTTTAAATTAACCTTGGTCTCCTAAGAACAATTCTTATGTTTTCTTTAAACAGACATATGGATTTCCTTCAAACTATACCTAGCAGCATGTTACATAGTTTGCTTTAGTTGATCAAAAGTAGTTCACCAGATGTTCTCTAAGTGTAAAGAAGAGCTTTCTAGCAGTAATTAAGATTTGGTGTAGCTTCCTTTCAGCGTTTACAGTGCCTGGCTGAGAGGAAAAGGTTGTAATACTTGTAAAATGCACAGAAAGAGCATATAGCCTTGCTGAAATGCAAAAGAATGGGAAGACAAAGTAACTCCGTAGTGGACAATTTACAAAGAGGGACACAATGTATTAGAAACTGGTATTTTCATGAATACATTATTTCACAAATATATTAATACAAGCACACACACTCACAAACTCACAGTTTATGTAATCATTGTAAGTTTATTGAATGCTTTCCTGGGAACTTAGAATTTTTTCCCTAATACAAATAGTTATTTAATACCTATTAATTAAAGATGTAACTTTTGATTTTATTATTATTAGGACATGGTAATTAAATGTTGTTTTTGTAATTTCACAATGGTATACAGTGTTTAACCAATTAAAATAAAAATTATTACTGTTTTTTCAAATATTTATATTTGGGGAATTTGGCGATCTTTTTCAGTCATTTTGAAGTATATCATAGATTTTTAAAAAAATCAATATTTATTCACCTGCATTGTAAAAAGAAACAGAATTAATTTCTTCCCTCTAGAACTTTTTGGTGTATTTTATTTAACTTTTGTCAATATCCTGTTTCTTGCATTTCCCTCTCTCGGGTTGAGACAAGAATTAACTCTCCATTGTCAATGCCTGTGGTAAATTATAAGGTTGCCTCAAAGCCCGAAATAAGAAGATAACATAACTTATCAATATCCTAGAGAGTGAGTAAAACAAGTTGAGGAAGAGAACAGACAAAGGGAACAATGATGCCTGACCAATATCCCAATTTTATGAGCAATACATGATAACATCTTTGGCTGGGCTGAAGACACTTGCAATGCATGTGTACTAAGTCATGAATTTGACTTGTGATATTCTCAAAGAAAGAATGACTAACTTCAATTAGGATGATCTCACTCTCAATCCATTTCATACCATAAGTCCCATAAGAGAGCATTTAATGGAACAGCATGACAGCAACTGTCTCATGGATTGACCCCTCTCTCACATAAAATAGGACTTTATTTGAGAATGCCAGCTCCTAAATAATATCATATATATATATATATATATATATATATATATATATATATATAAACTTTGTCATGATTGCTGGGAAGATTCACAGTTATTCTAACCTGACAATGCTGGCCTGGCCTATATGTGACCTGTTACCTCCCAGACTCCAGTCCTGGCGCCTCCTTCTTCCTCTGTGAAATCCTCTGGCTGGGGACTCTTGCACCTGAGATTCCTTCCAAGAGTACCTATCTCTGCTAGATATCCTGTCCTTTGCTTCAGTTATTGGCCATTTAGCTCTTTATTTAACCAATCTGTTCATCGGAGAACAATGTTTATAAAATACTGAGATAGGAAATAGTCTATAAGAATGACAATACCAAAGTTCAGCTTGTAATCAGATCTCTGCCCATAAGGAAATCAGCATTTGCATAGTAGAAAGACACTCTTTAAACAGGGCATCAAAACAGAACACCCCCAACAACACAAGAGTTTTTTTTTTTTCACTGTTACTGAATAAATTTATTTCTTTACCTTGTACATATTCAGAAATCTAGACACTCAGCACACATTTGCCAAACCTAACCATACAATACCCTGGTTTCCTGGAAGTACTTCATTAAAACCCCAAAAGGCTCTATTATACTTAAATATCTCACATCATAGATATTACTCCTCAATTTCTGTCTTCAAAGATTTATTGTTTTTTTTTGTTGTTGTTGTTTCCACAATTGAGAGACAATACAAAACAGTGTAAAAAAGTGGCAAAACCTAGAAGCCTAAAACTAAATAATATTAAACCTTCTAAAGTTGAATAAAGAAAAGAAGGAAATGTAACTAGAGGAATAAAGAAGTTTAATCAGTAATTGATAGTCTTCATTTAAATATAGTTCAGAATGACATCACTGCTTAATTCTATAGAATACTTAAAGAATAACTAATTTTGTTCACAGAAGCAGGCTATTCAGGGAATGAAGGGAACTGATTTGAGGTCAGGAGTAGACAAATAACTAAAGATATATGAAATTGCCATAATGATACCCATTATCTTTTGAAATAATTTTGAAAAAAAAAATAACAGAACAAAACCTCTCACCTTTACCACATCACACACAAAAAAAGGTATCCACACAAAATTTACGATTGTGTGGGAGAACTTCTGGTCAAACACAAACTTTCTATAAATGAAGCAATCTAGGAATTTTTATACGCCCTGATTTTTTTTTGGGGGGGGGGAGTTGAAATAAGTACTTGTTTCTATTTTAAAGTTTTCTAAAGTTTAAAGACTCTAGATTATTTTAAAGAGACATTGAAGATTGAAATGACAGAAATTTTAAAGTCTGTGTGATTTTAAATGTGGGACAGTAATTTATTTTATTTTAATTTTTGTATTCTTATTACTTTCTTTTATTAATGAATCCATTCATTTACATCTGAAATGATATCCCCTTTTCTGGTTACCCCTCCTCTACATCCCCATTCCAGCTGCTATCTTCCTCCCCCTCCCCTTTGCCTCTATGAGGACAAACCCCACCCACTCCCACCCCACCATTCCAGCATCCCCCTAAACATCAAACTTTCACAGGACCTAGGGCATCCCCTCCCATTGATGTCAGACAAGACCATCATCTGCTACATATGTATCTAGACCCATCAATTCCTCACTGTACACTCCTTGGTTGGTGGTCGAGTTCCTAGGAGCACTGAGTGTTCTGGCCAGGCAATATTGTTCTTAATATGAGGTTACAACCCCCCTCTGCTCCTCCAGTCTTTCTGCCAGCTCCACCTCCAGGGTCTCTGAGATCAGTCTGATGGTTGGCTGTGAGCATTCACATCTACATGGGACAGTAATTTTTATTGAGAAATTAAAATGAAACCTTAGGGACAAAGACTTAAAAGGTACAATTTGAAGTGATCTAATTGTGTGTCAGTGTTAACTATGGCTTGAATATCATGTTTTATTGGCAATTTGATACAAACCTAGCCATATCGGGAAGAGGGTATTGAAATTGACCAATTACTATAAACGGATTATAGGCATACCTGTGAGGCATTTTATTGATTGTTATTATTATTATTATTATTATTATTATTTTGGTTTTTCGAGACAGGGTTTTTCTGTGTAGCCTTGGCTGTCCTGGAACTCACTCTGTAGACCAGGCTGGCCTCAAACTCAGAAATCCGCCTGACTCTGCCTCCTGAGTGCTGGGATTAAAGGCGTGTTCCACCATGCTCGGCCATTTTATTGATTATTGGTTGATGTAGAAGGGTCAAGCTTATTGTGATTGTTACCAACCATGTAATGGTGATTCTGTATTTAAAAGAGCAAGTTAAGCAAGCCATAAAAAGTGAGTCACTAAGCAGAATCATCCTATGGTTTCTGCAGTGCTCTTCAGGTCATTTCTATTTCTACTTCTGCCTTCCAGGTTTTCAGGTACAGTTGCTCACCAAGCCTTAATGAAAGGAATAAAGCTTGTCAAAGAGGGTTGGAAGGAAATCATTGTGTGTGTGTGTGTGTGTGTGTGTGTGTGTGTGTGTGTGTGTGTGTGTGTGCTATGATGGGGGGGTGCAGGTAAGCCTTCAAAACACTTTTCAATGTTACTGTTCTTTTTATTTGGGGGTAATATGATATAAACCTTTGAGAGAGGTTAGAGTTTTTTGAAGTGAGTGCACATTATTGGGTAGGGATGACATGCTTGGAGTGTTTAATTTACATACAGAAGAATTCCAAGTCTTTATTGGGAGACAGAAAGTTAAACCAGTAATTTGGCCATTAAGATGTGTGACTGTCTCAATAGGGGTAGAGATGGATGTCCTAAGGTTATATGCTCAGTGGCATGCAGGCCCAGAACAGGGAGGGAATAATCCTTACTTCTGAAAGTCTCAAGATATTTTCAGGCTTTAGACACATCTTGATCTCACTCTTGCTCTAAGCCTAAACCCTCCCCATCACTTTTGCCTCACATCTCTGCCTTTTTGCTTTATGATGGGGAAACATAATCATAGTTATCTGCCTCTATGTTGGGAGCAGTTTGGTATTGAAGAGAAACCCAATCAGCACTGACCTTTATAAGGCTACCTATGTGTCAGTTTAAAACTTAGAGAAGACAAGGTTCCAGGAGGAGAATGGCTCCAATGGCCAGTTACATGGCCAAGGAACAGGAAAAAGCCAAACTACTAGAGGATATGAGTGTCCTGGCAGGAGGGGTGTTGGCCACATAGGGTGTCTAGACATCTTCTCTGAAACACTTAGCATTTTTATGTCTCATTCCACTAGCCATAAAAGTAACATTCCTTGCCCAACACAGTAGAAATCTTTCTCTGGTTAGCAGTCACTAAGTTTAGGACCCTTCAGTTTTGTAGAACAAGCCCTATGAGAGGTGATAAGTTACTAGGAGAGACTCAAGACTGTCAAGGGTGGAAGCCATGGCATCCTCAAGCTGTCATTTCGGTTGTTAGCCAGATGATATGTATGGATGAGGATGTCACTAGTGGCTCCTGTGACACCCAGTGACATGGTGAAATCCAGAGTGAGAAAAGGTGGGATGAAAATCTCTCCTTTTTAACTCCATCAAGATATAAAGGGAGTTCTTCAGGCTCATGAAGAAAAACCTGTGGAACAATAATTACAGGGGTGCAGAAACCTTGAAAAGGGGGTTTAATGCAGGAACATGTAGTGTTTCATCAGAGAGGGGGAGGTTGGCAAATTTCCATTGTGTGCAGAAGGTTTTGAATTCCGACCTGGTAAATGCAGAGTCAAAGAAAAACCCCACCAAGTCAAATTTGTGTTGCCCATATCTTCATTGGAATATGGTCAAACACTTTGTGGTCATAACCTTAAAGAAAACCAAGTCCTTTCCATCCCCACCCTCTGCCAGAAGCCATTAACTCTGAAGAGGTACACATCAGCATTTTTATTACAATCTTAAAATACTTTCTTCAATAGCTTCCTGTCTGGACTGTCTCTTTCTTTGGGGATGGAGTACATAAGTTGTTTTAGAAGCCACTAATGTCTCTCATTCTCAGTTATGAGACTGCAATCACCCATACCACAACAAAAGATTTTTTTTCCTATACCATCCAGCAGCAGCACTAATCTTGGACTTCCACTGGGTTTCTGGTGGCAGCCCAGATCATGGACAATAATCTTGTCTTTTGTAGCAATGTAGATCATGGATATTAGCATGATCTCTGCAGGCAACACAGACCAAGGATATCATCATGAGTTCCCTCACCAGCAAGGATCACAGAAATCTCTCCAGGAGATTCAGTGTAGAAAATTAACCAATCTTCATCTGGGACATCCTGCTGTTACTCAGAGTAAGGCTGATCATGCCGATGAGCATCATGCCCTACAGCAGAAACTGTATATGTTACAAGCTGCTGCTTATGAGCCTGTCTTTTGCAACAGTCACCCTTGGTACCCTGGGCAAGGCCATTGTGTTTTCATGTTGCCATGGTCCTGTGTCTCCTCCCCACAGCAGGGTAAAGAGTGCAAGTGGCAGTAGCAGCAGAGGCTCCATGCTGAGGGCTTAAACTATGCATTAGGTGTGGGCAGCCAGGTGGTGGCCAGAGCCTCACCTATAAAAATGAATGCATCTCTAGTTCTATTTCTACCCTTCTCATTCAATCCTTATTTCTAATTCCATGAGACCACTTTATAAATGCAGCTTTTCATAGTATCTTTCTTTTTAAAAAGTTGTTATAGAGGTAATGTAGGCCTTGTAGGCTCATCCTTACACCACTACTGTCTCTGCATGAAGCTTCCATGGGTCTCTTAGGCTCCTAAAGGGAGGAAGTGGAGGTTGGCATAGCTCCAAGAATGCTGAAACCACTGAAATCTTTAATCATACCTCATAATAAAAATATTATGCTGAGGACAAGGTATGCTGTGAACTATGTTCCTGTTATTAAGCTCTAGTAAAGGACTTACATTACAGTTTAAGCCCTTGCAAGATATTTCACAAACATCAGGAATTTCAGTTCCTGTGCTTCACATTCCATTTTCTGGCCTCTTTAAGTACTTTGCAGATACATACCTGCATGCAGAAAAAAAAATCATACATATATATTTTTTTTAAAAATTGTAAAAAAAAAAAAGTAGGAAAGAAAAAAGACCATTGGGGGCTAATTTAGTTATAAGAATGGAATCTTCACTAATTGAGTCAATGACTGTAAAGGAAGACATATGAAAATGATGACTTTTTTCTTGTCAATATCAGAATATGACAGAATCACATCTGAAAACCAGGGATAGTGTCATTATTATATATTGCATATGCCAGTCCCTCAATTTAAACCCCTCAGGTTGCAGGAGATGTTTCTTATCTTTGATCTTGTATTTTAGAATTTCAAGTAGACTATGAAAATAAGTTGTATTTCAATATGGTATGTTGCTATAATAATACTATTTTAAAATTAAAACAGCTCTGTACAACCTGGAACAGTTTGAAAATCATTGAAGAAAAAACTGGTATTACTGTGAAAGGTTTTAAATGAAATTTTGAAGAGGGCTAAGGAAAAAAAAAGAGATGACTTTTATAGAACACATCTCTCTTTTTACTGTATATGCCATGTTAATAACTGATAGTGATATGTGGAGGAAAAATAAAGGTAATTACCAAATGAATGATGCATAAGTTAGAAAGGAAGAACATATTGGACATCAGGGTGTGTGTGTGGGGGAGTGAGCATTGTTTTAAAAGAGCAAAATTTTGTCTGAATGGTGTGAGTGTCATATTTCATAGAAGGTAAATTCTAGCTTCTTATTGTTCATTGATCACAGTTAAAATACATTTCTCCTTTAGCATGTATAATTATTATAAGTTGTCAAAAATGGTCACACTGCTATTTCCACACATTTCTTAGAAACACACTCACTTTTGCCTCGAGAGAAATCTTTGTCCTGAAGAGCATGAGATGGTCAATCATAACCACCAGACTTCTTACAATATTGTAAAATTTCAGAATCTATATTTGGAAGAGAAAACTGAGAGCAACAACCACACAGTGGAAGACTAGTTAGTTGTGATAAAGTCATTGCCAGATATCTCCACAGAAACTAGGGATAGTATTCTATTAACAGAAACACTAGCATCTTCATTAAAAAGAGACAAATTATTAGGTAGGGCTATCATGATAGTTTTCATTAGTAAAGAAACTTACCATCCTCCTACATATGTTCAAGAGACTGAATTTGACTGCTAGGACCCACATAGTAGAGGGCGAGAACCTACTCCTGAAAGTTTTACTCTGAATTCCATATGGATGCTGTGTCATGTACACAGTCACTCAGTCCTACACAATTATGATTATAAATACAACGAAAAAAGTCATGTAAAATGTATAAAGCTTGAAAATATATGTTTTCCTCAAAGATGAAAGAATAACTTCAAAGGGGACTCACAAATCACCCCTAAAATCCCAGAGAGAATTTTGTTGTTTTTCTCCTTTTTTTGATTTATTTTAAAGATTAGAAATCAATTTCCTTGTTTTGCAGTTATAGCATCACCAACCCATTGCAACCAGCTTGAGAAAAAATGAGCAACACTATGTTGAGTTCAAGTCCTACAGCCAATAAATCAGGTTTTGAGGTGATTCTGCCACTACATTAAGCTAAAAGGTGACACTGTGTTTCATTGAAAACTGCTCTAAAACCTTGAGATTACAATGAACATTTTTAACAATGTTTTGCACTTGATTGACTTCCCAATTCTCTTTCCTCATTCACCTTTGTAGTTTGGGCATGAAAATGTCTATTCTATTTTTACTGCTATGTTATGATGGGAAATAATTTTTTGGTATCTTAAATTTATAATGTGTTAGGACTATTGCCCATGATTCATAATTATAAATTATTATATTTATATGTAATTATCATTATTTTATTTTATATTAATTTAAGGGGGAAAGATTTAACAACATTGCAATCAAAATTAATACACAAAATACATAGGTCCATATCCTAGCACATGTCAGGTGTTGGGTTGATACTGGCCTATATTCCCAGAAATTTTGTTATGAGACTGTGGAGGGTTGTTGATCAGAAAGAATGAATTAATGTCCTAGGCTAGCCTGGATACAAACAAATACTGTGTTCATTGTTCATACGAAATCCCATCACTTATATCATTGTACACAAAATTTTCTCAAGTGCAAGACAGACAAAAATTATAGTATGGAGATAGCAGTTCTGCTTAAAGTCTAACCCTTTGCTAGGAAGCTCTGTCCAATTGATAGCTGCTGAAAGGATAGTCAGTTTTCTTTCAAGGTAATATCCCTACTTTTCTGACCATGTTATCATGAAAGAGGACATAACCCAGAATATTTTGGAGGCACAATTGGACTTATGTACAGTATTATTGATCTATTTAAATGGCACTACTTTAAAAATGTTTTATATAGTTGAAAAAAGAGAAATAGCTAAGTAAAACATGAATAAATTATAATGGATACTGTAATTTCTTTAACATTGTGTATTGGCCTTACTTTGAAATTTAAAAGAAATTTTGTCATGTAACAATTTTCCACATGTGCCACTGTGTGATATTTTGACATGTGTGTGTATATTGTTTAATATCAAATTACTCAGATTTTACCATTTGCTGTGGTAAAATATTAAAATTCCGTTCTTTCACTTTCTCAAAAACACAATGTTTTATAAGTATCTTTAACATGTATACTAAACATAGTGTTCATTTTTTTAGTATATAATTACCAGCATTGATCTGAATTTGAATCACCTTGCCAAAGCAATGAATACCACATTGGAGAAACATAACTTTACCTCAAAGACTTTTTTCTTGTAACTATAACTTTCATACAATGTTTCTTACCTTTAATAAAATAATTCTCTATAGAAATAATTTAAATTAAGGCAGATTCCCAAGTGAAAGCAGTATAGAATGGAATAAAAAAGACAATGAAAAAACAAACAAGTATTCTATGATAAAACATGCTGAGATGTTATTGAAACAATTTTTCTCCACAGACAATGTTTAATAAAATAAGTGTTGGGAAACTTATAATACATAATATTGTGTACTTTCTCATGTCTAGATAATATTAAATCTTAAGAATGGTTTTCAGCATTTAAAATAATGTTGATATAAGTCTGAATAATGCTTAAATAGAGAGAAATATAAACACAAATTTATCATAGGTATTAATTCTACGTTATAGAAAATTATATATTGAATACTTCATTTTATGTTGTTTTATTATAGTAAGTACAGATAAAGAGAATTTTCCCCTATACAGGAGGATACTCAACAAAATTTTGAACTGACTTGTCATTTTGTGTATGTTGGGGTCAGGATTGTATTTATGAGTGCAGGTGCAAATTCAAGTCAAAATAAAGCTGGATACACATAAGTTAGTGTTATAAGTGGTTTTGAACCCTCAACATGGGTGCTGAGAACCCAACTCAGTTTTCCTGAAAGAATGACTGGGAGTTCTGGGGAATCTGGCCCATTGAAATTGTTGTTCTTTATATGGGGTTGCAAACTCCTTCAGCTCCTTCAGTCCTTCCCCCAGCTCCTCATTCAATTTATTTATTTTTTTATTAGGTATTTTCCTCATTTACATTTTCAATGCTATCCCAAAGGTCCCCCATACCCACCCCCCCCCCAATCCCTTACCCACCCACTCCCCCTTTTTGGCCCTGGCGTTCCCCTGTACTGGGGCATATAAAGTTTGCAAGTCCAATGGGCCTCTCTTTGCAGTGATGGCAGACTAGGCCATCTTTTGATACATATGCAGCTAAAGACAAGTGCTCCCAGGTACTGGTTAGTTCATATTGTTGTTCCACCTATAGGGTTGCAGTTCCCTATAGCTCCTTGGGTAATTTCTCTAGCTCCTCCATTAGGAGCCGTGTGACCCATCCAATAGCTGACTGTGATCATCCACTTCTGTGTTTGCTAGGCCCCGGCATAGTCTCACAAGAGAGAGCTATAACTGGGTCCTTTCAGCGAAATCTTGCTAGTGTATGCAATGGTGTCAGCATTTGGAAGCTGATTATGGGATGGATCCCTGCATATGGCAGTCACTAGATGGTCCATCCTTTCGTCACAGCTCCAAATTTTGTCTCTGTAACTCCTTCTATGGGTGTTTTGTTCCCAGTTCTAAGAAAGGGTAAACTCCTTCAGCTCCTTCAGTCCTTCCCCGAGCTCCTCATTCAATTTATAATGTTACTTTCAATCTATATTTACTGCCTTTGGCAAATAATTATTATAACACACTTAATCACATACAGACAGTTCTCTTGGGTTCATGTCATGAACAATTATATAATTTAAGAATATATTTATGCATTAGTTAAATTATATAAGCTGACTATATGAGGAATTCAAGGCAAATACCATTGGTTACACTGTGCTCCAAAGGCATGTTAAACAAGAACACTGAATACAGAGTAGAAAATAGTCTTAAAAATGTAGGAGAACATTTTGTCATAATATTGCATTCAGACACAAATACAACAACAACAATAACAACAACAGCAATTAAATGATCATGAATTTGGAAGACAGCAAAGCAAAATATGGAAAGGTGTCAGTGATTTAAATATAGTCCTTAAGCACAAACTTCTCTATGTTAAAAAAAAAATTATAAAAACCTATTTTTTTTAAATAGAAAGGTTGTTCTGTATGGATTAAGTCTTGGAGGTATTTTTAACATTGTAAGTTAAATAACCATGATTTAATCTAATCACTATCATAGTGGCTATTTAAAATAAACTTCAAGGAACCTCCATGTTCTTACATGCTCATAGAAAGAAAAGAAATGTTAGGACTAAAGAGTGGAGCAAAAAATCAAACTGATGCATTAAATATATGCTTTTGAATGACTAACACCATTTG
The DNA here is from genome assembly GCF_000001635.26 of Mus musculus. NCBI lineage: Eukaryota > Metazoa > Chordata > Mammalia > Rodentia > Muridae > Mus > Mus musculus. Next base: position 117,794,088 of record NC_000086.7, read on the forward strand.
GTTCTTCTTTCTTAGTTTGGCTACCAAACTATAGCACTGTTGTCTGCTTTCACTGCTGTGAAGCAGTAATCTTTCAAAAAATTCAATTCTAGTTCTTGGATAAGTCTCAATGTTAGTCTTGTGGCTTAAAACTGAAGTGAATTTTAGCATGGACTAAATTCAGACTTCCATAAATATACTTACAGAATGTTAAAGCTTCTATTATATTCAAGAGAAAACTATGTTGTTGTTCCCTACCAACTGCCACCATTGATTCTGACAATGGTTTAGTTTGATTGGTTATAAGGCACAGATGACACATTAATCACAATTCATCATTTTAAAGATCTCCAGTAATTTTATCCACAAATTTCCAGAAGTTATTGATGTAACAAGCATTAGCAATTCATATTCATATAAATACCGTGAAAACAAACTAAGATAATGTTGCCTGATGCACATGTGGCTTGTTTCATAACTTTGATGAAATCAGTAGGCAAAACCCACAAAGTTAGGTAGAACTTTCTCAACTCCAAAATTTTATTTTCATATTTTTAAAAAGTTTAAATTCACTTATTTTATATGTCTAGATGTTTTTACTACATAGATGTATATCCATAATGGTGTGTATGTGTGTGTGTGTGTGTGTGTGTGTGTGTGTGTGTGTGTGTGTGTGTGGTGCCTAAGGAGGTGAGAAAAAGACATTAGGTAATCTATGGCTGGAGTTACAGACCATTGTGTGCTGCTCTATGGGTGCTGGGAATCATACATAGATCATCTGGTAGAAAAGCCAGTGTTCCTAACCACTGATATACATTTTGCAATTCAATTACAGTTTTCTGAAAGTTCTTGGATATCACACTAATATAATATTATTAAAATTTTCTCAACTCATATCTTCCTAAATATTACCTATCACTCAATCACCTAAAATGCTAATAAAAATTTCAATTATAAATGATATTTTCTTTACATGGTTTCCATTCATGAATTCTTTCCCTAAAACAAAATGCTAAAAATGGAGAGTTTTATGAATAAAATAGCTTTCGTTTAGATTCTTGTTTTGGCAGCAAAATATCTGTTTGAATTATGTCAAAATTTTAATTATGAAAAGAACATTTTTCAATGAAATACAGTATCACCTTTTAGCTTATTGTAGTGGCAGAATCACCTCAAAACCTGATTTATTGGCTGTAGGACTTGAACACAACATAGTGTTGCTCATTTTTTCTCAAGCTAGTTTCAATGGGTTGGTGATGCTATAATTGCAAAACAAGGAAATTGATTTCTAACCTTTAAAATAAATTTAAAAAAAAAGAAAAACAACAAAATTCTCTCTGGGATTTTAGGGGTGATTTGTGAGTCCCCTTTGGAGTTATTCTTTCATCTTTGAGGAAAACATATATTTTCAAGCTTTATATATTTTATGTGACTTTTTCTTCATTGTATTTATAAACGTAATTGTGTAGGACTGAGTGATTGCATACATGGCACAGCATCCATATGGAATTCAGAGTAAAACCTTCACTCCTGCTAGTGTATGCAATGGTGTCAGTGTTTAGAGGCTGATTATGGGATGGATCCCTGGATATGGCAGTCTCTAGATGGTCCATCCTTTAGTCTCAGCTTCAAACTGTGTCTCTATAACTCTTTCCATTGGTGTTTTGTTCCCAATTCTAAGAAGGGGCAAAGTGTCCATACTTTGGTCTTCATTCTTCTTGAGTTTCATGTGTTTAGCAAATTGTATCTTATATCATGTGTATTCTAAGTTTCTGGGCTAATATCCACTTATCAGTGAGTACATATTGTGTGAATTCTTTTGTGATTGGGTTACCTCACTCAGGATGATGCCCTCCAGGTCCATCCATTTGCCTAGGAATTTCATAAATTCATTCTTTTTAATAGCTGAGTAGTACTCCATTTTGTAAATGTACCACATTTTCTGTATCCAAATGTTATCCCCCTTCCTAGGTCCCCTCCACAAGACCTCATCCACTTCTCTCTCCCCTTACCCCTATGAGGATGCTCCCCCACCTGCCCACCCACTCCTGTCTCAGGGGCCTAGTGTTTCACTATCCTGGGTGATCAAGATTCCACATAACCAAGGGGCTCCCCTCCCAGTGATGCCAGATAATGCAGTCCTCTGTTATATATCCAGCTGGAGCCATGGGTACCTATTGTGTACTCTTTGGTTGGTGGTTTAGGCTCTGGGATCTTTGGGAGGTCTTGTTGTTTGCTATGGTTGTTCTTCCTGTGAGGTTGCTAACCCCTTCAGTTTCTACAGTCCTTGCTCTACCTTACACATTGGAGTTCCCATGCTCAGTCCATTGTTTGGCTGTGTTTACCTACATCTATATTGGTCCAGCTTTGGCAGAGCCTCTCAGGAGACAGCTATACTGGGCTCAGTCAGCAAGTACTTCTTGGCATCAGCAAGAGTGTCTATGTTTAGTGTCAGCAGATGGGATGGATCTTTAGGTGGGGCAGTCTCTGCTTGGCATTTCCTTCAGTTTCTGCTCCACCCCTTGCCCCTGCACTTCCTTTTGAGAGCAGGATTATGGATTACTATTTTTGAGATGGGTGGATGGCCCAGTTCCTCAACTGGGGACCTTTTCTGTCCACTGGATATGGTCTCTACAGGATCTTTCTCTGCTTTGTTGGGTATTTCAGCTAAAGTCCTCCATCCTCAGGATGTTTTTAAGTGCCATCCATTTGCCTGTGAATATCATGACACAGTCAGAATGGCAAAGATCAGGTGACAGCAGATGCTGGCCAGGATGTGAAGAAAGAGGAACACTCCTCCATTATTGGTGAGATTGCAAGCTGGTACAACCACTCTGGAAATCAGTCTGGTGGTTTCTCTAAAAATTGGAAATAGTTCTACCTAAAGACCCAGCTACACAACTCCTGGGCATATACTCAAAAGATGCTCCAACAAATAACAAGTTCACATGCTCCACTATGTTCATAGCAGCCGTATTTATAATAGACAGAAGATGGAAACAACCCAGATATCCCTCAACAGAAGAATGGATACAGAAAATGTGGTATATTTACACTATGGCTAAGACATTTCTTAAAACTAAAGCAAAACCAGATGTGAGAAAAGTACATTAAACATAATTATTATATTTTATGCCATATATATAAAATATTTAATATTTGTAAGACTTCATTGAATCTATGTGGTAACTTACCATCTGTTACAATGATAACACTATCACACCATAGTCAGAAGCAACATGTGGAGGAAAGGACTTATTTAGCTTACAGGGTATAGTTTTTCACAAAGGGAAACCAAGTCATCAACTCAAGGCAGAAATATGGAAGCAAGATCTGAACCTGAAGGTATAGAGGAATGATAGTCACTCGTTTGCTTTCCCTGGTTTGTGTTCTTAAACTCATCAGGAAGTGTAGCATACAAAGTAGCTTGGGCCCTCCTATATTAGTTAACAATCAAGAACATTCTCTACAGCCTGGTCCACACCTTCAGTTGATATTTTTCTTTTATGTGTGTCATAATGATATCCAAGTTTAGCCACTACACATTACAAACTCATTTTTCAATTTTTATAAGTCATAGTTAGAGGTCAAATGTTATCTAACATATTCATGTATATTTCCTTTCTATTGTTGTGTAGAATAGAAATATCCGTTTTACAAATGTAAAACAAATATCTGAATATAACTCTATCCATATAATGAATATTTTCAATTCATTTTTACTTCATTGATTAAATCTATGTATGTAGACCAAAATTAACCAGTATAGGTAGACAATGATCTACATTTTGACCAAAATAGTCAGAAAATAGAACTGAAACTATTCTAACCATTCATTTTTTATATTTTTAATTCTAAATTCACAAGCTCCTTATAAAAATAACGTGTGGGCAGATATAGAAAAGAACTTTGTAAATATACAAATGATATATGGAAATGCTAATCATCCTGATTTGATAAATACATGATATATGTATATGTTGACATAACACAATGTTTATGGTTAATGTATACAGACAGTACATATTCAATAAATTATAAGGACAGCAAATAGAGACATTCTTGATTTTTTATAATCATAGTTTATCTATTAGCAGGAAAAATGAAGAAATAACCATTTAATGGAATTGGAAGTATTCCAGAATCAAAATTAAATAAATAAATAAATGAGCAGGCAAGATGCTGAAGTAGAGGTTGGACTAAAATAAACTTGGTATTCAGCACAATTTACTACCATTAAAGTCCATGTTGATTCCCAAATTAAAAGGAAAAAGAACTGAATAATTTCTGGAAATTTTTAAAAAGTTGTATGAGAAAAGAAAATGTTTATTGAGTTTATAAAATATAAAAAATTATGTTAAAACCTCAAGGCCTAAAATAAACTTAAAAAAAAATAGGAACAGACATCACAAAACTAATTTTAGCATCATTTCTAACCCTGAAAAGATTTGCTGTATGTTTGCACCCATATTTTGACTATAAAAGAAGTAAATTTGTAGCCGGGCATGGTGGCTTATGCCTTTGATCCCAGCATTCCAGAGACAGAGGCAGGCAGATTTCTGAGTTCGAGGACAGCTTGGTCTACAAAGTGAGTTCCAGGATAGCCAGGGCTATACAGAGAAACCCTGTCTCGAAAATAAAAAAAAAAAAAAAAAAAAAAAAAAACAAAAAACAAAAAACAAAAAACAAACAAACAAAAAACAAACAAACAAACAAACAAAAAAAAGTAAATTTGTTATAGAGAAAATTTAAGCCACAAACAAAGAATCTCATTTTTTTTACTATAACTTCAATATAACTGTAATATCAGGTCAAATAAAAGAAAATTTCTATAAAATCCAAGTGCTAATATTACCAGAGACCATGTGCCTAGATTTGCATAGTAATTTTCAAAAATATAGTATACATATTCAAGTATTTTTCCTTTTTGAAAGTTCCACACATTTACAAAATATATATTAATCAAATCCATTTACCACTACCTCTCTTGAACTCCTTCTAACATCTGCCATTCCATCTCCCTCTAAGTTTCAATTTTTAAAGGTTTTATTTTTTGTTATTAGTCCTATTATTTGAGTCCTATTATTACTTCCCACACATAAGGTTCTGGGTCCATTCACTGGGATTCGAGCAATATATGTGAAATCAAATTAACAAAGAAAAGAGACACTCCTTCACTAAGCAACCATCAACTCTCAATAACTGCTCTACTAGGTGGGTACCTCAGAAACTCCTCCTCCTCCATTCGAGAATTCTAACTATAAAATAAGGATAGATGCTACTAGTTGATAAGCATGACAGTTATTCCATGTATGGAAGTCAGCATTTATAAACTTTAATCCCATCAGATGACTCCTTTTCTTTCTCCTCTACTGAGCATTCAGAGTTATTTGTATTTGACACTTTTTCCAGTTAAGAGTGTCTGAGAATTTTAGAGAAACAACAATAGTGGAAAATAGGTTACTCATGGCTGTTTCCCCAAAGTTTATCACATGCTACAGTCAATATTTTAGTCAGGGTTACATTCATATGAAAACTTGACTACAACTACAGACCTATTTTTATAGTGGCTCATTTGAATGACTAGATACTATTTCTTATTTCCATGGGAATACATTACCACATGTACCTGTACTTAAGACCACTTCAGTGCTGCCTAGGAGGGTGGGACTTTCTGCTTCAAATTTCTGCTAAATTTTTTAAGCTCATAATATTTTTCTCATAGGTGTACCCAATAGCTTGCTTTTTCAAAATTCTGGATGCAGTCAAGCTGATAACTGAAGTTAGACATCACATGGAGACATAAAGAAACTAGATCAAGATGGTGTTCTGAGAATATGAGAAACAAGAATGTACAGAAGTGTGACCATGAAAGAGATATACAAAGAGCAAATACTACATCTCAACATAGTCACCTTTGAATATTAAAAGTTGAATGGTAGATTCATGTTGGGAGCCGCCCCCACATTCGCCGTTACAAGATGGCGCTGACAGCTGTGTTCTAAGTGGTAAACAAATAATCTGCGCATGTGCCAAGGGTATCTTATGACTACTTGTGCTCTGCCTTCCCCGTGACGTCAACTCGGCCGATGGGCTGCAGCCAATCAGGGAGTGACACGTCCGAGGCGAAGGAGAATGCTCCTTAAGAGGGACGGGGTTTCGTTTTCTCTCTCTCTTGCTTCTTGCTCTCTTGCTTCCTGCACCCTGGCTCCTGAAGATGTAAGAAATAAAGCTTTGCCGCAGAAGATTCTGGTCTGTGGTGTTCTTCCTGGCCGGTCGTGAGAACGCGTCTAATAACAGATTCATACATTTTAAAAAGTTCAAGTTTATTAAAATATGTTCTAGTAAGTATTAGAATTATAAATTTTCAGTATTCAAATGAGCAAAGATTGTGACAATTTCTGCTAGCCAGTGCAAAAACTCCATGTTTGCTTGTTTTTTTTTAAATTATTTTGTGTATATGGGTTTAATCTTCCTGTGTGTCTATGTACCACTTGTATGCATAGTACCTGTGAAGGCCAGAGGTAGGAATTGGATGTTATGGAACTGGATTTATGGAAAGTTGAGAGAAACCATGTGGAAACTGATATTTGCACACAGGCTCCCTGAAAGTGGCATCAGAGCTATTAACCACTCAGGTATTTCTCTAGCTCAGAAGATTCATGTTTTAAATAATATTAATTAGAGGACTCAGAAGATTTGAGGAAGATAATTAGTATTGACTCAAATGTTTTAAGTTAAAACAAAAATAATTTTTAAAGTTGAATTCAAATAACTCAATTACTTTGCAAAACAATGATTACACATATTTATAAGTCTATGAAAATATCTCATTGGATATCCCTATGACATCTCTCTTCTACCTAAGGGAGATAAAGTAGCTATATATACAACAGCAAATATTCCTAAAGGTCACAAACCAGTGTAATACATCTAATAAAGACCACCATTTAATTTGAAGTTTATGGATTATAGAATAATGCCACTAATGGTTTATTTGCACACCAATGCTCATTATAATCACTATATATAACTAAAAGATATGTGATATTCTGCACGAAGCAAAATATTTAGAGTTAACAAATTTCAAGATTATATAAAGAAATAAGAATAGGGAAGTTTTAGTATTTATTTTTGTATCTATAGCAAACATGTAAAATAGAAATTAAAAATTATTTCATCCAGCAGAGGTCAATTTAATTCATACCATGCTCAATATAATGCAGCCAGCTTTCAACAAAAATTGTAATACATTACTTTTTATGATTTTATTTCTACTTTATTTTTATTGACAGTTTTTACCTACATGCATGAATTATTGCACCACATCATGTAGTGGTCAAAAAGCCAGAAGAGGAAGGCAATCTTCTGGAAACTTTAGTTACAGATAATTATGAGTTGTCACATGGGATCTGGGAAGCAATTTAGGTGTCCCAACAAGAGCAAGAAGTGATATTAACCATTGAACCCAGAAAAATAACAATCTAAAGAGACATACCATCTGAAAAACACTCATGTATAGCATAAATAATGTAATGAATAGTAAGTACATATCCTGTAGGGAACAAGGATAAGTATTACAGTGGAAACATCATAAACTATATAAGCAAGGAGGAATTGAGTGAATTTATTTATAGCTTGAAATAAATATACTATACAATTGTATATAAGAAAAATAATATTCAACATGGAATGAAATAATTTTGGTGTCTATTCTGATAAACAAAGAACTTGAAATTGTCACAAGACAAACCTCAGAAAATAAATTAAATGCAAATATATTTAAAATATATCAGAGTGCTGATAATACTTAATAATACTAGGAAGGTGGTATGTTTCTCCGTATATGTAAAAGAACAAATTCCAACTCAAAATTTATTAAGAACATGTGGTGCTAAAATCAGTAACATGGAACACTTTAGAAATCATCAGAGGCTAGATGTGGACAAACTTGACAGCTTGAAAATCATAAGGTCTCAGTCACGGGGCCTTTTACATTCTCTTATAAGTTTTAGCACCAGAACCTTTAACAGCTTTCATGGTGAAGATCTGAGAAAAACTCATTCATGCTTCAGGCAGGTTGAAAGGGAAAGTAATCATTTTGAAATATACCCAGAACATTATGCTCTCCATAACAAAGTCCTTCCCTAGGGGGAAAGTACTTTACACAGACATACATGACTTAGAGGAAGGGAAACTAGAAATCTGCTCTAACATTTCAGACTCACAAGAGGGTAGAAGTAAAGGTTGAAAAGCTTTTCTTGAGCATAAAGGAAAAAATGAGGTCAATGAGAGAGGGAGAAAGAGAAATTGACTTAATCATAGGATTACACATTGCTTGCCTCCTGTAATGCCTTACCACTGTATCAACAGAATTAAAATGTAACAGTCATTTATGACGGAAAAAAAGAAAACTTCAAAATGAATGCTGTATTTTATGATTGTCTTCGGAGACAAAAGCAAGGACAATGGAGAAAATTGAAGACTGACACACCTACAGCTGCGGTATACATTAAATTCAGTACAGAAAGGTGGAATAGAGCTTCCCAGGGCTTTTCCTCCCCATAGAAACATCAATTTGAACAACTATTCTTGCATAAAAATACCATCACAACACCTAGGGGAACTAGGTGAGAGATTTTAGAACCTGTGTGCAACACAAATATAAGAAAGGACACATTGAAAAGGACATAAAGGACATTTTATCTTACTTGTCAGTCCTCCTCTCATTCCAGAGAGCACAACTCAGAGATAAATGCTGTGCTTGGGAAAGGAGGGAAATGAGCAATAGAGTGGGTCATAAATACCAACTCTGGATTTGTTCATGTAAATCCCGGTACAAAAAATGCTTGCATAGCCTGAAAATCTAAGATGATGTTCAGACTGAGCCTCCTCAATACCACTGAATCATTCCAAATTCCTCTATGGTTGGCAATAGTATTATACAGAGTATGACCCTGCTGAAATTGTATCCATACCATATTGACCTGGATACTAAGCAACAGGCTATTAAGCATGGAAATAGTAAAAATGAGCTCAGGACACTTATAAACAAAATCAGCACAGCTTTTTTTATAGGTTCTTAAGCCTGCAAACAGAAGGTAGTCACTACCAATAACAGGAATATTGGCCTGCTAACAAAAAGGAGTGCTACCTAATAATTTTTTCCTGAGGTTAAATAGTATATAGTATCTTCCACTTGATATGAGCATAATTCAAAAAACAGCCTATTTTTCTTTGTCCTAAATGTTCAGCCTTGTTTCTGTTGGGCTAAGGCAGTCAATTTGGACCAGAAAACCCTGGGAAACCATCTTCTGTAAAATCCTTGACATTTTCAGTTGGTGTGTGCCTAATGAAAGGGCTGATGGTGTACAAGTCCTTAAGGTGCTGTGAAAGCACAAGAATTTCATAAAGGAAAGTAACACCATATACTACAGGCCATAGAGCAGGTTAATCCAGTATCAATCTTGCACTAAGCATTATTTCGAGTGTTTTATATCTGTACATACATAGCTTGGAAAAAAAAACCAACTTTTTAAATGGGAAAACAAATGAGACCAATAGTGTATGAAAATGAAGATGCCAAAACTTTTATCACGTTTTTTGTAATTCATGAATCATTTGTAGGCTTTACTGAATTGTCATTGCATTAGCAAATGTGGTCTTCAATTTTCTGAAAAGTATTCTAGGCAGTTCTTAACCTAGTACACAGAAGTGTTTCCCCTAAGGTAACAGTAGACTAGTAATACATTTCTCAGATGTGCAGCCTTTAGAATTAGCCCTACTCTGTGTATGTGCATGTTAGTGTAAAGTTTATTTTTATTTGTTAGTTTTTCTTATGGGATTTTGGTGGTAGTAAACTTTGTGAATTGTTGTGTTTTTTATTTTATTTTGCTTAATCTTTTTTTTTAGTCCAGTTTTTATCCCCCTCCCAGTCTGCCCTCTGACTGTTACCCATCCCATACCTCCTCCACACACCCTGTCTCCACAAGGAAGTTCCCATCCCCGACCCCAATCTCATCAGACCTCTCCACTTCCTGGGGCCTCCAGTCTCTTTAGGGTTAGGTGCATCTTCTCTGAATGAGTTCAGATCTGGCAGTCCTCTGTGTTGCAGGCCTCATATCAGCTAGTATAATATGCTACCTGGTTAAGTGGTCCAGTGTCTGAGAAATCTCAGGGGTCCAGGTTGAGACTGCTGGTCCTCCTACAGGGTCATTCTCCTCCTCAACTTCTTCCAGCTTTTCCCTAATTCAACCACAGGTGTCAGCAGCTTCTGTCCATTGGTTGGGTGTAAATAACTACATCTGACTCTTTCAGCTGCTTGTTGGGTCTTTTGGAGGGCATTCATGATAGGTCCCTTTTTGTGAGAGCTCTACAGCCTCAGTAATATTGTCAGGCCTTGGAGTTTCCCCTTGAGCTGGATCCTACTCTGAGCCTGTCGCTGGACATCCTTTTCCTCGGGCTGTTCTTCATTTTTGCCCCAGTAGTTTTTTTAGACAGGAACAATGGGTCAGGGTTTTTGACTATTGGGTGAAAACCTCATACCTCACTTGATACCCTGTCATTCTGCTAGAGGTGGACTCTGTAAATTATTTCTTGCATAATCATTTCCTTTATTGTAAATATAAGACCTGTTTGAGTGTACAATTCTAGATTTCTACAAGTTAAACAATTTTTCTTCATTTATCTCTATCTCTATGTACTGTTATCTCACATTGACTGTGCTGGCATGCTCTCTCACCATTATGGACTTTGACTTAGAGGGCCAATTAGATCACATTAAAAAAAAACACTTCAGTAACTCTATTTTATTTAAATAATTATTTGAAAATATCTATTATAATACTATGTTTAAGCTGATTTCAGATTTAATACTTCTTTTGATAAGCTATAAATTCCTCAAGTATAACATCTTTATTTCAACTAGATCACATTTTAACTAAGTCTTGGTAATGGTACTAAAGAATATTTTTGAGGAATCAACTTAGGAGAGAAACTGATGCAGAGACCCAAGCCAAACATTAATTGGGACATGTGGAATCATGGAACATGGGGAAGAAAGATTTAAGGTATCAGAGGAGTCAAGAACACCACAAGCAAACCCACAGAATGAACTAACTTGGATCAATAACGGCTCATAGAGACTGTACTGACAAGTAGAGAGTATGCATGGAATGGATCTAAGCCCTCTGCATATTTGTAAGAGTTACACATATTGGTCTTCATGTGGGACCTCTAAAATGAGAGTGGGGCTGTCTCTCACTCTATTTCCTGCCTTTAGATCCCTTTCCCCTAACTGAATTGCCTTGCTTATCCTCAATAGAAGAATGTCTGCAAAGTCTTACTTCACCTTGATATTCCAAGGGTGGTTGATGTCTAGAGCAGGCCTCTCTTTTTCTGAGAAGAATGGGAAGAGGGGTAGGAGGGAGGAACTAGTAGGAGGGAAAGCAGGAAGGGAAAGCTATGACTAGGATGTAAATAAATATGTAACTTAATCAATAAAAATGAAAATAGTTTCCATCCGTTCAATATATTTTATGTCACATTTTATTAGTCATATTACTATGCTATTTATATTCTGTTAGTAGGAACAGGGATAAACAGTTCAAACTTGTTTCTCAGAAATTCCTGCATGTAAACATCAAATGTCATCATTTTCATAAGTGAAAGATAATTTAAAAAATAGTTCTCTAGTCAATAAGCAGTTACCCTTTTTCAGTAATATAATTCTCATTTCACTAGATATCCAATAATGTTCACTTTTAACAACTATATTAGTAGCAAAATATTTGTTTAGGCAAAATAGTCTTATTCCAATATACAAGTAAAAGTTCTTTAAGAACCTACCCATTATCTTTTCAAATAAAAGTCATCAATTCTTCATTATAGAGTGTCAAATCTCTAATTTTCTACAAAATCCACAAATAAAATATATTATTTAGTAACTTAAACAATATAGTGTTACTTTCTTTCACATTTTGATGCTGGAAAATCAAGAATAATGTGTCAACAAGTTCGTGATTTGATCAATTTCCTTTTGACTTGTAAAAGTTCATCTTCATTCTGTATCTTCTCATAACTTTTGCTGTGAGATCAAATCATTTGTATTCCTTTTGCCTTAATGAAAGCAATCCATTTTCTGTATTGTCTCAAACTACTTATCAAACTCTATAAAGTTTTTTTATTTCCTAATATACCTATTTAAAAATTTTGATATATATGTATATATGTGTGTGTGTGTGTGTGTGTGTGTGTGTGTGTGTGTGTGTGTTTATTTGCCTATAAGATTTTATTTAAACTGATTACAACTCTAAAAGGACATTCTATGAATATAGTTGTGTTCTCAGGTACTATAAATGGAGGCTTCCATATATTAAATTTGCAAGGATATAACTTGGTTATTGACTACCACTTGCTTCTGTGTTATAATCAAGAGGCTAAACATGAGAGTGGTATGACAGAATCACCTTTCACTTTCCTGCTTCTAGCTATATATTAGTTAAATGTTGGATGTTTACCACAAATTATGTAAATACATCAGTACCAATACAATTCAGTAAGTTCTTAGATACTTTATCAATAAGGGAGAGAAAGAGGATAAATGGCAGAAAAAATTAAGCACTAATTCAGAATGAGTAGGTATCTCCAAAATTTCCTCTGTTTATTCTCAGGTGACTTCATGATATTGGGTCATGATGGAATTCTCTACCAAAGTAACTCCAATATATGTAGTATGGAAATGTAGACATATATAAAAGCATAGATAAGAATGAATGCTTAATGACAGACTGTATACCCCAGAAAATTCAATTTATTATCCATGAACCAAATTTGATATCTGAAAGATGATTTACTCTATGAGGCTTGACAACAAAACTCTTTATAGTTGTTTATTATTAGCATTGAAAATCTTACAATATATCACGTTCCAATATCATAGAAATCTCAAGCATTCTAAAACAGGAAAAAACAAAGTTATGTTGAGAATAAGTGAATTTAATTTCAGAATGAAATATAGAAAATACTTAGAAGCTACCAACTAAAATTTTAAAATACATTCATATACTATATACTCCACTACATAATAAAAATAACCTAAAACAGAGAAATAATAAAGACATAGGCAAAAATTTCCCTAATAAAAATATTACTAGAAATCAAGCTGTCAAAATATAAATAAAAATTATAATATCAGTAGTATTTGGGTAGCTTACAACTGCCTATAACTCAAGTCTGGGAGATATGACTCTTACCTCTGGCATTCTCAGTCAGACTCATGCAGGGAATATATATTGACATTAAAACACACATGCACACATTCAAACACAAACACATATACACATACACACAAATAAAAATAGTAAATGCAAAAATTTTTCATTCTAGAAAATCAGTAGATAACAAAGACTACAGCGATAATAGATAACAAAATATCACAGGAAGTGCTGTGAACATTTGAGGCTATTTTACTCATGTTGTTCTGGTAAGTTCTCCAATCCTGTCACTGCGTTTTTCAGCTATTCTATTAGTTTTGGTTGAAGAATCTCACAAGGAGAAAGAAATCCAAATCTAGAATATATGTCTATCTCAATAAAAGAAAAGACTGTGCGTCTCTTTATGGAAAAGACTCAATGCAACTAATCTGTCACCATGTAGTATACTTTTTCAAGGAAAAAATACCATGATGGACAATCAATGATATTCTATGCTACTGGATCTTTGTAGCTATATCAGCTTCAGTGAGTCTATTCTATAGTGCTTAATGCATAGATAGCCTGAATTACTATGGATATTTTAATCAAGAGCACACTGAGTGATAAACATATATGGAAAAGATATTCACTTATATCTACTTAATATCCATCTTAGCCACTTAGTTATTATTAGTCCTTTGTTAAACATAGACTTCAGTGAAATTTCACAGAAGATAGAATTGTCTTAGTTTTTTTTTTTTTTTTTGAATGTTTAGGTATATTATTCTTCCCTATTTTCTTTCCAAGCAATTTTCCTATTATTTTGTTTCCAAAACCCAAAACACTTAGCTAAAAATTTAGCCACAGCTCATATATTAGTATAAAGTGCATATATCCAGTCATTTCTATTTCTAAGAAAATTGAATAGCCAGGTTTACTGTTAAATATTTTGGCAACTGAGAGTATTTATTTTCACTACTGATGTTTTAGGGACATTTCAGAAAAGGTCTTTAGTGGCTGAGCTATCTATAATTTGGTGATGTCTGTGTATCCTGCAGAACTCTCTGTAAATGAGGTTTCTTGCTCACTTTCATCTGATCACAGCAAAGTCCTTATCTGCAGATGCATATTAGTAAAGTAAATGTAGTACAACTGTAATGGAGGTCATGGACATTTGGTGCACATCTTTATGTAATCTACTTATACTCTAGGGCCTCCTCAGTTCCAATCGCATATATACCATTTCCTTTTAATGACAAGTGCTACTGTGCATGCCCAAATTTATGACTTCCTGTACCCGATAGACTTCTTTAATGGGACACAACTCTCCCTTATTTCAAGGAGTTCTGGGTCTGTAATTGGTTCAAATATGAGAATGTTTCACAGTTCATGGGTTTTTACATTTTTAAGGATTTGATCTAAAAAATATAATTTGAACTCTATCTATCCTGCCTATATAGATCAAGTAGGAAATCAGGAGGACTCATATATATTCCATTTCTAGAAGCATCATGATTAAATAAACATCACTATGTATAAATATTAGTTAAGTAATTCTTACTGTTGTATTAACAATGCAATCCTTTTGCAACTGTGTTCATATTGTCATTAATAATTGGTATTGCTCTTGGCCTGACATCATCTCAGAATTCTATTATTATAACCCATTACTTTTAGTTTACCCATTTCAGTGAGTATTTGCACTCTAATTTCTAAATTATCTAATGGAGAGATTGCACGAATCCTTAGAATACTGAAGGTCCTTCCAGCAAATTTATTTTATATGACATGATGAAAAATAGATCTTTTAAAACTTCTGTATTATAGAGAAGAAAATCCTCTGCTATACTACTAAAACCATTTAATATCTGTTACATTACATATTCCATTCCTTTGCTCCACTTTAATTCAGGGTAAATACATAGAATATTTAATTTACTCAGTGAGGACCATATTTTGCTCTGTCTTTCAAATAAACATAAGTTAATGTTATTCATTTATTTGCAAGACTAAATATCTGGTTTCTTCTTTATAAAATTATACTGATAAATGCAATCTGACCTAAATTTTAGTTTCTTTTGTCATTATAGCACTGTGCTAACATATATTATGATATATTCATATTATACTTTCACCTCTGCATAGAATATAATGTATATACATTGTAAAACTTTTGACTTTTATTTTTATATATACCATGTCATCTCTTATATCATACTTTGCACCTCATCATATTTTGTAACTTCTGACACATGACTCTAGTTTTACTTATAGAAGCATATGAGATTATATTTTATTTTATGAAGCAAAAGAATAGCTACTTCTAGTAGGAACCAAAACAAGTCTCTGGCAATACAGAATTAATGTTTCTAAGTGGGGCTGGAAAAATCTCTTCACTGTGGGTATTTTAAATTATCCAGTAAAAAAATTAAACTAGAAAGGGAAGATGGCTCAGCAGGTAAGAATTCTTGCAGTTACTGCAGAGTACTTGTGTTTGGTTCCAACCATTCACATTAGAATGGGAAAAACCTTTGTAACTCTATTTTCAGAGGTATCCACTGCTCTGGTCTCAGTGGAGACATGCCCACAAATACACTTACTTCCCCCTATACACAATTAAAAATAAAATATTAAAAAATAAATATTTAGGGTTCCGGGACCCCGCCGAGAGTATTCTACACAGGTGAGAGTGCGGAATACAGAAGCTAACAGCTTCTGGGACAGGCGGGAGGCACAGAGCTTCTAAGGCAGCCCCCTTTTCGGGCCCCAGACATCAGGCCTCTTTCCCGGCCAGAGAATACAGGTCCGCCCGGCCTGGGAACTCTTGGCCTGAGCATCTGCTGCAGACATCTTGGTTCCAAACTCCTCCGAGAGTATTCTGCACAGGTGAGAATGTAGAATACAGAAGCTAACAGCTTCTGGGACAGGCCAAAGCAACTCAGCTTTGGAACAGGTCCTGTTTTGGGCCTTCATCTTCGGCCAGGAGGGAGGTCCTAACGCCAGATATCTGTGCACCTCCCCTGTAAGAGGAGAGCTTGCCTGCAGAGAGTGCTCTGACCACTGACACCCAGAGGAGAGGTCTAGTCTCCCAGGTCTGCTGATAGAGGCTAACAGAATCACCTGAGGAACAAGCTCTAAACAGAGACACCTAAATCAACTAACTCCAGAGATTACCAGATGGCGAAAGGTAAACATAAGAATCTTACTAACAGAAACCAAGACCATTCACCATCACCCGAACCCAGCACTCCCACCTCGCCCAGTCCAGGGTACCACAACACACCCAAAAAGTTAGCCCTGGATCTAAAAGCATGTCTCATGTTGATGGTAGAGGACATCAAGAAGGACCTTTTTAACTCACTCAAAGAAATACAGGAAAACACTGCTAAACAGGTAGATCTTAAAGAGGAAGTACAAAAATCCCTTAAAGAATTACAGAAAAACAGGACCAAACAGGTGGTGGAATTGAATAGAACCATCCAAGAACTAAAAAGGGAAGTAGACAGAATAAAGAAAACACAAGTGAGGCAACACTGGAGATAGAAACCATAGGAAAGAAATCTGGAACCATAGATGCGAGCATCAGCAACAGAATACAAGAGATGGAAGAGAGATTCTCAGGTGCAGAAGACTCCATAGAGAACATTGGCACAACAATCAAAGAAAATACAAAATTCAAAAAGATCCTAACTCAAAACATCCAGGAAATCCAGGACACAATGAGAAGACCAAAAGTACAGATAATAGGAGTAGATGAGAATGAAGATTTTCTTTTTTTTTTTTCTTTTTTTTTTTTCTTTTTTTTTAACTAGGTATTTTCCTCGTTTACATTTCCAATGCTATCCAAAAAGTCCCCCATACCCACCCCCACAAGCCCCTACCCACCCACTCCCCGTTTTTGGCCTTGGCGTTCCCCTGTACTGGGGCATATAAAGTTTGCAAGTCCAATGGGCCTCTCTTTGCAGTGATGGCCGACTAGGCCATCTTTTGATACATATGCAGCTAGAGACAAGAGCTCCGGGGTACTGGTCAGTTCATATTGTTGTTCCACCTATAGGGTTACAGTTCCCTTTAGATCCTTGTGTACTTTCTCTAGCTCCTCCATAGGGTGCCGTGTGACCCATCCAATAGCTGACTGTGATCATCCACTTCTGTGTTTGCTAGGCCCCTGCATAGTCTCACAAGAGACAGCTATATCTGGGTACTTTCAGCAAAATCTGGCTAGTGTATGCAATGGTGTCAGTGTTTGGAAGCTGATTATGGGATGGATCACTGTATATGGCAATCACTGGATGGTCCATCCTTTTGTCAAAGCTCCAAATTTTGTCTCTGTAACTCCTTCCATGGGTGTTTTGTTTCCATTTCTAAGAAGGGTCAAAGTGTCCACAATTTGATCTTTGTTCTTCTTGAGTTTCATGTGTTTAGCAAATTGTATCTTATATGTTGGGTATCCTAGGTTTCTGGGCTAATGTCCACTTATCAGTGAGTACATATCATTTGACATCTTTTGTGAATGGATTACCTAACTCAGGATGATGCCCTCTAGGTCCATCCATTTGCCTAGGTATTTCATAAATTCATTCTTTTTAATAGCTGAGTAGTACTCCATTGTGTAAATGTACCACATTTTCTGTATCCATTCCTCTGTTGAGGGGCATCTGGGTTCTTTCAGCTTCTGGATATTATAAATAAGGCTGCTATGAACATAGTGGAGCATCTGTCCTTAATTACCGGTTGGGACATCTTCTGGATATATGCCCAGGAGTGGTATTGCAGGATCCTCCGGTAGTACTATGTCCAATTGTCTGAGGAACCACCAGACTGATTTCCAGAGTGGTTGTACAAGCTTGCAATCCCACCAACAATGGAGGAGTGTTCCTCTTTCTCCACATCCTCAACAGCATCTGCTGTCACCTGAATTTTTGATCTTAGTCATTCTGACTGGAGTGAAGTGGAATCGCAGGGTTGTTTTGATTTGCATTTCCCTGATGATTAAGAATTCTGAACATTTTTTCAGGTGCTTCTCAGCCATTCGTTATTCCTCAGGTGAGAATTCTTTGTTCAGCTCTGAGCCTCATTTTTTTAATGGGGTTATTTGATTTTCTGGAGTCTACCTTCTTGAGTTCTTTATGTATATTGGATATTAGTCCCCTATCCGATTTGGGATAGGTAAAGATCCTTTTACAATCTGTTGGTGGTCTTTTTGTCTTATTGACGGTGTCTTTTGCTTTGCAGAAGCTTTGCAATATTATGAGGTTCCATTTATCAATTCTCGATCTTACAGCACAAGCCATTGCTGTTCTATTCAAAGGACCAGCAAATATCTTCAACAAAATTATAGAAGAAAACTTCCCATACTGAAAGAAAGAGATGCCCATGAACATACAAGAAGCCTACAGAACTCCAAATAGTCTGGACCAGAAATGAAATTCCTCCTGAAACATAATATTCAGAACAAAAAATGCACTAAATAAAGATAGAATATTAAAAACAGTAAGGGTAAAGGGTCAAGTAATATATAAAGGCAAGCCTATCAGAATTACACCAGATTTTTCACCAGAGAATATGAAAACTAGAAGAGTTTGGACAGATGTTATACAGACACTAAGAGAACACAAATGCCAACCCAGGATACTATACCCAGCCAAACTTTCAATAACCATACATGGAGAAACAAAAGTATTCCTAGACAGAACCAAATTCACACATTATCTTTCCATGAATCCAGCCCTTCAAAGGATAACAACAGAAAAAAGACAAAAAAAAAAAAAAAAAAAAAAAAAAAACAATACAAGGATGGAAACCATGTCCTAGAAAAAGCAAGAAGGTTATCTCTCAACAAACCTAAAATAAGACAGCCACAAGAACAGAATGCCAAATTTAACAACAAAATTAATAGGAAGCAACATTTACTTTTCTTTGATATCTCTTAATATCAATGGACTCAACTCCTGAATGAAAAGACATAGACTGACAGACTGGCTACACAAACAGGACCCTTTTTTTTTCTGCCAACAGGAAACCCATCTCAGGGAAAAAGACAGACACTACCTCAGAATAAAAGGCTGGAAAACTATTTTCCAAGCAAATGGTCTGAAGAAACAAACTGGAGTAGCCATTCTAATATCTAATAAAATCGACTTCCAACCCAAGGTCTTCAAAAAAGAGAAGGAGGGGCACTTCATACTCATCAACGGTAAAATCTTCCAAGAGGAACTCTGAATTCTGAATATCTATGCTCCAAATACAAGGGCAGCCACAACCATTAAAGAAACTTTAGTAAAGCTTAAAAAACACATTACACATCACACAATAATAGTGGGGAACTTCAACACACCACTTTCATCAATGGACAGATCGTGGAAACAGAAAATAAACAGGGACACAGTGAAACTAACAGAAGTTATGAAACAAATGGATCTAACAGATATCTACAGAACATTTTATCCTAAAACAAAAGGATATACCTTCTTCTCAATACCTCATGGTACCTTCTCCAAAATTGACCACATAATTAGACACAAAAGAAGCCTCAACAGATACAAAAATATTGAAATTTTCCCATGCATCCTATCAGATCACCATGGACTAAGGCTGATCTTCAATAACAAAATAAATAATAGAAAGCCAACATTCATGTGGAAACTGAACAACACTCTTCTCAATGATACCTAGGTCAAGGAAGGAATAAAGAAAGAAATTAAAGACTTTTTAGAGTTTAATGAAAATGAAGGCACAACATACACAAACTTATGGGACACAATGAAAGCATTTCTAAGAGGGAAACTCATAGCTCTGAGTGCCCCCAAAAGGAAACTAGAAAGAGCACATATTAGCAGCTTAACAACACACCAAAAAGCTCTAGTAAAAAAGGAAGCAAATTCCCTCAAGAGGAGTAGATGGCAGGAAATAATCAAACTCAGGGGCGAAATCAACCAAGTGGACACAAGAAGAACTATTCACAGAATCAACCAAACTATGAGCTGGTTCTTTGAGAAAAATCAACAAGATAGACAAACCCTTAGCCAGACTCACTAGAGGTCAGGGAAAGCATTCTAATTACCAAAATCAGAAATGAAAAGGGAGACATAACAGCAGATCCTGAAGAAATTGAAAACACCATCAGATCCTTCTACAAAAATGCTATACTCAACAAAACTGGACAACCTGGATGAAATGGACAAGTTTCTAGACAGATACCAGGTACCAAAGTTAAATCAAAATCAGGTTAATTATATAAACAGTCCTATATCCCCTAAAGAAATAGAAGCAGTCATTAATAGTCTCCCAACCAAAAAAAGCCCAGGACCAGATGGGTTTAGTGCAGAGTTCTATCAGACCTTCAAAGAAGATCTAATCCCTGTTCTTCACAAACTATTCCACAAAATAGAAGTAGAAGGTACTCTACCCAACTCATTTTATGAAGCCACAATTACTCTGATAACTAACCAAAAAAAGACCCACAAAGATAGAGAACTTCAGACTAATTTTCCTCATGAATATTGATGCAAAAATCCTCAAAAAAGTTCTCCTAACCAAATCCAAGAACACATCAAAAGAATCATCCATCCTGACCAAGTAAGTTTCATCACAGGGGTGCAGGGATGGTTGAATATAAGGAAATCCATCAACATAATCCAGTATATAAACAAACTCAAAGACAAAAACCACATGATCATCTCGTTAAATGGAGAGAAAGCATTTGACAAAATCCAACACCCATTCATGATAAAAGTCTTGGAAAGATCAGGAATTCAAGGACCATACCTAAACATGATAAAAGCAATCTACAGCAAACCAGTAGCCAACATCAAAGTAAATGGTGAGAAGCTGAAGCAATCCCACTAAAATCAGGGAATACACAAGGCTGCCCACGTTCTCCCTACCCATTCAACATTGTACTTGAAGTCCTAACCAGAGCAACTTGGCAACAAAAGGAGATCAAGGGGATACAAATTGGAGAGGCAGAAGTCAAAATATCACTTTTTGCAGACGATATGATAGTATATATAAGTGACCCTAAAATTTCCACCAGATAACTTCTAAGCCTGATAAACAACTGAACAGAGCTGAAAAAGGAATTCTCACCTGAGGAATATGGAATGGCAGAGAAGCACCTGAAAAAATGTTCAACATCCGTAATCATCAGGGAAATGCAAATTAAAACAACCCTGAGATTCCACCTCACACCAGTCAGAATGGCTAAGATCAAAAATTCAGGTGACAGCAGATGCTGTTGAGGATGTGGAGTAAGAGAAACACTCCTCCATTGATGGTGGGATTGTAAGCTTGTACAACCACTCTGGAAATCAGTCTGGCGGTTCCTCAGAAAATTGGACATAGTACTACCGGAAGATCCAGCAGTACCTCTTCAGGGCATATATCCAGATGATGCCCCAACCGGTAATTAAGGACACATGCTCCACTATGTTCATAGCAGCCTTATTTATAATAGCCAGAAGCTGGAAAGAACACAGATGCCCCTCAAAAGAGGAATGGATACAGAAAATGTGGTACATTTACACAATGGAGTACTACTCAGCTATTAAAAAGAATGAATTTATGAAATTCCTAGGCAAATGGATGGACCTGGAGGGCATCATCCTGAGTTAGGTAATCCAATCACAAAAGAAGTCAAATGATATGTACTCACTGATAAGTGGATATTATCCCAGAAACTTAATATATCAAGATATAAGATCCAATATGCTAAATGCATGAAACTCCAGAAGAACTAAGACCAAAGTGTGGACACTTTGCCCCTTCTTAGAATTGGGACCAAAACACCCATGGAAGGAGTTACAGAGACAAATTTTGGAGCTGTGTCGAAAGGATGGACCATCTAGAACCTGCCATATCCAGGGTTTCATCCCATAATGAGCTTCTAAACACTGACACCATTGCACACACTAGCCTGATTTTGCTATAACGACCCAGATATAGCTGTATCTTGTGAGACTATGCCGGGCCCTAGCAAACACAAAAGTGGATGCTCACAGTCAGCTATTGGAAGGATCAAAAGGCCCCCAATGGAGGAGCTAGAGTAAGTATCCAAGGAGCTAAAGGGATCTGTAACCCTATAGGTGGAATAACATTATGAACTAACCAGTACCCCGGAGCTCTTCACTCTAGCTGAATATGTATCAAAAGATGGCCTAGTTGGCCATCACTGGAAAGAGAGGCCCATTGGACTTGTAAACTTTATATGCCCCAGTACAGGGGAACGCCAGGGCCCAAAAGTGGGAGTGGGTGGGTAGGGGAGTGGGTGGGAGGGTATGGGGGACTTTTGGGATAGCATTGGAAATGTAAATGAGGAAAATACCTAAATAAAAAGTATTAAAAAATAAATAAATATTTAAAAATGAGGAGTCAGAACTCTGAGTCTCTTTCAAGTCATTAACTTTGTAACTTACATTTTACAAATCTGCATTTCAATGTGCATTAGCTTATATCCTCTATATTAATGATTTAATTTTTTGTTGATATTGTTGGATTTTATGTACAGAAATGTATGAGGAGTGGTGGGATGAGGTAGATGGGAGATAGTGGGTTATGGCTGAGAGGAGATGAGGGAGAGGAAACTGGTTGGGATGTAAAAAATAAGATAGAGGGGAGAAATACACACACACACACACACACACACACACACACACAGAGAGAGAGAGAGAGAGAGAGAGAGAGAGAGAGAGAGAGAGAGGGAGAGGGAGAGAAGAAAATCCAAGCCAAAAAGTAAAAGTAAAAAAAAAAAAAAAAAAAGCATTGTTTACAATTCCTTTTATTTTGTGGTCTGCTGATCAATTTATTTTTATTATTATTATTAGGTATTTATTTCATTTACATTTCCCATGCTATCCCAAAAGTCCCCCACACCCTCCCACACCCACTCCCCTACCCATCCACTCCCACCTCTTGGCCCTGGCATTCTCCTCTACTTAGGCATATAAAGTCTGCACGACCAATTGTCCTCTCTTTCTACAGATGGCCAACCAGGACATCTTCTGATACATATGCAACTAGAGACAAAAGCTCGGGGGGGGGTGGGGAGTGGTTTACTGGTTAGTTTATATCCTTGTTCCACCTATAGGGTTGCAGAACCCCCCAGCTCCCTTGGGTACTTCCTCCAGCTCCTCCATTGGGGGCCCTGTAATGCATCTAATACCTGACTATAAGCATCCACTTCTGTGTTTGCATTGTCTCACAAGAGACAGGTTTATCAAGGTCCTTTCAGCAAAATCTTGCTAGTGTATGCAATGGTGTCAGCTTTTTGAGGCTGATTATGGGATGGATCCCCAAACAATGGTTTGTGCGGTAAGATCGAGAATCGACAAATGGGACCTCATAAAATTGCACAGCTTCTGTAAGGCAAAAGACACCATCAATAAGAAAAAAAGGCCACCAACAGATTGGGAAAGTATCAAAAATCAGATAGGGGACTAATATCCAATATACATAAAGAACTCAAGAAGGTGGACTCCAGAAATCAAATAACCCCATTAAAAATGGGGCTCAGAGCTAAACAAAGAATTCTCACCTGAGGAATAACGAATGGCTGAGAAGCACCTGAAAAAATGTTCAACATCCTTAATCATCAGGGAAATGCAAATCAAAACAACCTGAGATTCCACCTCACACCAGTCAGAATGGCTAAGATCAAAAATTCAGGTGACAGCAGATGCTGGCAATGATGTGGAGTAAGAGGAACACTCCTCCATTGTTGGTGGAATTGCAAGCTTGTACAACCACTCTGGAAATCAGTCTGGCGGTTCCTCAGAAAATTGGACATAGTACTACCGAAAGATCCAGAAACACCTCTTCTGGGCATATATCCAGAAGATGCCCAAACCGGTAAGCAGGGCACATGCTCCACTATGTTCATAGCAGCCTTATTTATAATAGCCAGAAACTGGAAAGAACCCAGATGCCCCTCAAAAGTGGAATGGATACAGAAAATGTGGTACATTTACACAATGGTGTACTACTCAGCTATTAAAAAGAAAAAAAAATTATGAAATTCCTAAGCAAATGGATGGATCTGGAGGGCATCATCCTGAGTGAGGTAACCCAATCAGAAAAGAATTCACATGATATGTACTCACTGATAAGTGGATATTAGCCCAGAAACTTAGAATACCCAAGATATAAGATACAATTTGCAAAACACATGAAGCTGGGGAAGAACAAAAACTAAGGTGTGGATACTTTGCCCCTTCTTGGAATTGGGAGCAAGGCACCCATGGAAGGAGCTTCAGAGACAGAGCTTTTAAACTTTTATTAATTTATTTTTTTAATTAGGTATTTTCTTCATTTAAATTTCAGTTGCTATCCCAAAAGTCCCCCAGACACTTCCCCCTCACTCCCCTTCCAACAAACTCCCACTTCTTGGACCTGGTGTTCCTCCCTACTGAAGCATATAAAGTTTGCAAGACCAAGGGGCCTCTCTTCCCAATGATGGCTGACTAGGCCATCTTCTGATACATATGCAGCTAGAGACATGAGCTCTGGGGTACTGGTTAGTTCATGTTGTTGTTCTACCCATAGGGTTGCTAACCCCTTTAGGTCCTTGGCTACTTTCTCTGGCACCAAAAGAAAAAACTGTAATATACATTTTAATTGAGCCAGTTGTATCATAGTATTTAAGATTGCTTTTCAGGAATCTGTGTTTGAATCTACATAGGAAAAGTGTATTCTTTAGGATGTATACAGATTTGACATCTTTTATACAGTCTTAAGGTAGGAGTTGAATTTCTTAGACCATCTGTTCTTTACCTGATTTTCTTAAACAAAATTAGAAATAAACAAACAATATCATTATATATGTTAGCTAGATAAACCATTCATTCAACACAGACCTTGATTCTTTTCAATTATTGATTAAATGCAAAAAACAGTGTTATTTTTATTATCTATTGCCCATTCACAACATTTACTATTAGTCTTCCTTTAGTACTAGAAAAGGAGTCATAAGTGTGTATAAATCTTATCAAATTTGATATGCTCTTTCAAAAACTCAAGGGCCAATTCAGAAAACTAAAAGTTACTTTCAGAACCACTGAGTAACTGAAATATCATTGTTTAGGCTCTTCTCCAAAAAAATGAATAGATGTATATGTTCAAGGGCATATATATGTCTTTAATAAATATACTCAACACATTTACTTTTACTATTATAGAGGAGGTCAAATCCCAAGATGTATAGATGCTTTATCTGCCGAGTGTGCCAAGAGAATTAATGGTGTAGTTATCCACTAAATATATAGCCCTGAATATATATAAAGTGAGAAAAGAAAATAATGGAATCTTATCCAAAATCAAGATTGAACAATTGCTTCCCATAAGAGAAAATTCAGGGTCTCAAGGTAAAAGCAAATAGAACAATTATTTTGGGTATAGGTAAGCCTGACTTACAGGAAATACACATATTTACCCATTTATAATATTAACACCATCAAAAAAATCATAGAGAAAAGTACCCAAAATAACAATTAGACCCGCCTTTCCAGTCCTGCCAGCACCAAGGTAGCTAGGGCACGGAGTCTGCTAACACCCATAAGCTACCCACCAGACCCGCCACTGGATCTTAAGATCTCTGGTGAGTGGAACACAGCATTTGCTCCAATCCAATCTCGGGGGACCTGAGACTGCATTAATTAGGGAAGCAGAAAACCCAGCCTGATCAGGGTCACAAGTCCCTTCCGGTCCACGCCAGCACAGGAGTACCTTGAACGTGGACTATTCAGACACCCATAAGGTATATACAGGTCCCTGCATGGGATCTTAAGACCTCTGTGAGTGGATCACATCTTCTGCCAGGAGGCAGGTTCAAACACCAGATATCTGGCACCTTCCCTGCAAGAGGAGAGCCTACCTTCAGAGAGTACTCTGAACACTGAAACTCAGGAGAGAGCTAGTCTCCCAGGTCTGCCTCTAGAGGCTAACATAAACAACTGCTGAACAAGATCTAACCAGAGACAACTACAACAACTAACTCCAGAGATTACCACATGGCGAAAGGCAAACGTAAGAATCATACTAACAGAAACCAAGACCACTCACCATCATCAGAATTCAGCACTCCCACCCCACCCAGTCCTGGGCACCCCAACACACCCGAAAAACTAGACCCGGATTTAAAAGCATATCTCATGATGATGGTAGAGGACATCAAGAAGGACTTTAATAACTCACTAAAGGGATCTGCAACCCTATAGGTGGAACAACATTATGAACTAACCAGTACCCCGGAGCTCTTGACTCTAGCTGCATATGTATCAAAAGATGGCCTAGTCGGCCATCACTGGAAAGAGAGGCCCATTGGACAAGCAAACTGTATATGCCCCAGTACAGGGGAAAGCCAGGGCCAAAAAAAATGGGAATGAGTGGGTAGGGAAGTGGGGGGGAGGGTATGGGGGACTTTTGGGATAGCATGGGAAATGTAATTGAGGAAAATATGTAATAAAAAAAAAAGAAAAGAAATACAGGAGAACACTACTAAACAGGTAGAAATCATTAAAGAGGAAGCACAAAAATCCCTTAAAGTTTGCAAGAAAACATGACCAAACAGGTGATGGAATTGAATAAAAACATCCAAGACCTAAAAAGGGAAGTAGATACAATAAAGAAAACACAAAGTGAGGCAACGCTGGAGATAGAAAACCTAGGAAAGAAATCTGGAACCATAGATGCAAGCATCAGCAACAGAATACAAGAGATGGAAGAGAATTTCAGGTGCAGAAGATTCCATAGAGATCGTTGGCACAACAATCAAAGAAAAATAAAAAATGCAAAAAAATGCTAACTCAAAACATCCAGGAAATCCAGGACATAATGAGAAGACCAAACCTACAGATAATAGGAGTAGATAAGAATGAAGATTTTCAACTTAAAGGGCCAGCAAATATCCTCAACAAATTTATAGAAGAAAACTTCCCAAACCTAAAGAAAGAGATGTCTGTGAACATACAAGAAGCCTACAGAACTCCAAGTAGACTGGACCAGAAAAGAAATTCCTCCTGACACATAATAATTAGAATAACAAATGCACTAAATAAAGATAAAATATTAAAAGCAGTAAGGAAAAAAGGTCAGGTAACATATAAAGGCAGGCCTATCAGAATTATACCAGACTTTTCCCCAGAGACTATGAAAGCCAGAAGATCCTGGACAGATGTTATACAGACCCTAAGAGAACACAAATGTCAGCCCAGGCTACTATACCCAGCCAAACTCTCAATTCCCATAGATGAAGAAACCAAAGTTTTCCATGACAAAACCAAATTCACACATTATCTTTCCATTAATACAACCCTTCAAAAATAATAACAGAAAAAAATCAATACAAGGATGGAAACCACGCCCTAGAAAAAGCAAGAAAGTAATCACTCAACAAAACAAAAAGAAGAAGCCACAAGAATAGAATGTCAACAAAAACAGAACCCAACATTCTGCTGCTTACAGGAAACGCATCTCAGAGAAAAAGACAGACACTATCTCAGAGTGAAAGGCTGGAAAATAATTTTCCATGCAAATGGTCTGAAGAAACAAGGTGGAGTAGCCATTCTAATATTTAATAAAATCGACTTCCAACCCAAAGTTATCAAAAAAGACAAGTAGGAACACTTCATACTCATAAAAGGTAAAATCCTCCAAGAGGAACTGTCAATTCTGAATATCTATGCTCCAAATGCAAGGGCACCCACATTCATTAAAGAAACTTTAGTAAAGCTCAAAGCACATATTACACCTCACACAATAATAGTGGGAGACTTCAAAACAACACTTTCATCAATGGACAGATTGTGGAAACAGAAACTAAACAAAGACATAGTGAAACTAACAGAAGAGATGAAAAAAAATGAACTTAACAGATATCTACAAAATATTTTATCCTAAAACAAAAGGATATATCTTTTTCTCAGCACCTCATGGTACCTTCTCCAAAACTGACCATATAGTTGGTCAGAAAACAGGCCTCAACAGATACAAAAATATTGAAATTGTCCCATGCATTCTATCAGATCACCATGGACTAAGGCTGATCTTCAATAACAACATAAATAATGGAAAGCCAACATTCACGTGGAAACTGAACAACACTCTTCTCAATGATACTTTGGTCAAGAAAGGAATAAAGAAATAAATTAAAGACTTTTTAGAGTTTAATGAAAATGAAGGCACAACATACAAAAACTTATGAGACACAATTAAAGCATTTCTAAGAGGGAAACTCATAGCTCTCAGTGCCCCCAAAATGAAACTAGAGAGAGCACACATTAGCAGCTTGACAATACACCTAAAAGCTCTAGAACAAAAGGAAGCAAATTCACCCAAGAGGAATAGACAGCTGGAAATAATCAAACTCAGGGGCAAAATCAACCAAGGGGAAACAAGAAGAACTATTCAAAGAATCAACCAAACGAGGAGCTGGTTCTTTGAGAAAATCAAGAAGATAGATAAACCCTTAGCCTGACACACTAAAGGGCACAAGGACAAAATCCTAATTAACAAAATCAGAAATGAAAAGGGAGACATAACAACAGATCCTGAAGAAATCCAAAACACCATCAGATCCTTCTACAAAAGCTATACTCAACAAAACTGGAAAACCTGGATGAAATGGACAAATTTCTAGACAGATACCAGGTACCAAAGTTAAACCAGGATCAAGTTAACGATGTAAACACTCCCATATCCCCTAAAGAAATAGAAGCAGTCATTAATGGTCTCCCAAACAAAAAAAGCCCAGGACCAGGTGGGTTTAATACAGAGCTCTATCATACCTTCAAAGAAGATCTAATTCCAGTTCTTCACAAACTATTCCACAAAATAGAAGTATAAGGTACTCTACCCAACTCATTCTATGAAGCCACAAGTACTCTGATACCTAAACCACAGATAGATTCAACAAAGATAGAGAATTTCAGACCAATTTCCCTTATGAATATCGATGCAAAAATACTCAATAAAATACTCGCTATCTGAATCCAAGAACACATTAAAACAATCATCCATCCTGACCAAAAAGATTTTATTCCAGGGATGCAGGGATGATTTAATATATGGAAATCCATCAACATAATCCATTTTATAAACAAACTCAAAGACAAAAAGCACATGATCATCTCCTTAGATGTGGAGAAAGCATTTGACAAAATCCAACACCCATTCATGAAAGATCAGGAATTCAAGGCCCATACCTAAATATGATAAAAGCAATCTACAGCAAAACAGTAGCCAACATCAAAGTAAATGGTGAGAAGCTGGAAGCAATCCCACTAAAATCAGGGCTAGTCAAGGCTGCCCACTTTCTCCCTACCTATTCAACCTTGTACTTCAAGTCCTAGCCAGAGCAATTGGACAACAAAAGGAGATCAAGGGGATACAAATTGGAAAAGAAGAAGTCAAAATATCACTTTTTGCAGATGATATGATAGTATATATATGTGACCTTAAAATTCCACCAGAGAACTCCTAAACCTGATAAACAGCTTCAGTGAATTAGCTGGATATAAAATTAACTCAAACAAGTCAATCGCCTTTCTGTACACAAAGTATAAACAGACTGAGAAAGAAATTAGGGAAACAACACCCTTCTCAATAGTCACAAATGATATAAAATACCTTGGCATGACTCTAACTAAGGAAGTGAAAGATCTGTATAGTAAGAACTTCAAGTCTCTAAAGAAAGAAATTAAAGAAGATCTCAGAAGATTGAAAGATCTCCCATGCTCATGGATTTGCAAGATCAACATTGTCAAAATGGCTATTTTGCCAAAAGCAATCTACAGATTCAATGCAATCCCCATCAAAATTCCAACTCTTTCTCCACATCCACGCCAGCATCTGCTGTCACCTGAATTCCAACTCAATACTTCAACGAATTAGAAAAAACAATCTACAAATTCATCTGGAATAACAAAAAACTTAGGATATCACAAACTCTTCTCAAGGATAAAATAACCTCTGGTTGAATTCCCATGCCTGACCTAAAGCTTTACTACAGAGCAATTGTGATAAAAACAGCATGGTACTGGTATAATTACAGAAAAGTAGACCAATGGAGTAGAATTGAAGACCCAGAAATGAACCCACACACCTATGGTCACTTGATCTTTGACAAGGGAGCTAAAACCATCCAGTGGAAAAAATACAGCATTTCCAACAAATGGTGTTGGCACAACTGGTGGTTATCATTGATCCATTCCTATCTCCTTGTACTAAGGTCAAATCTAAGTGGATAAAGGAACTCCACATAAAACCAGAGACACTGAAACTTATAGAGGAGAAGTGGGGAAAAGCCTCAAAGATATTGGCACAGGGGAAATATTCCTGCATAGAACAGCAATGGCTTGTGGTCTAAGATGGAGAATTGACAAATGGGACCTCATGAAACTGCAAAGCTTCTGTAAGGCAAAGGACACTGTCAATAAGACAAAAAGGCCACCAACAGATTGGGAAAGGATCTTTACCTATCCTAAAGCAGATAGAGGACTAATATCCAATATATATAAAGAGCTCAAGAAAGTGGACTCCAGAAAATAATATAACCCCATTAGAAAATGGGGCTCAGAGCTAAACAAAGAATTCTCACATGAGGGATACCGAATGGCTGAGAAACACATGAAAAATGTTTAGCATCCATGGCTAAGTTCAAAAATTCAGGTGACAACAGATGCTGGCGAGGATGTGGAGAAAGAGGAACATTCCTCCACTGTTGGTGGGATTGTAAGCTTGTACAACCACTCTGGAAATCAGTCTGGCAGTTTCTCAGAAAATTGGACATGGTTCTACCTGAGGATCCGGCAATACCTCTCCTGGGCATATATCCAGAAGATGTTCCAACTAGTAAGAAAGAAACATGCTCCACTATGTTCATAGCAGCCTTATTTATAATAGCCAGAAGCTGGAAAGAACCCAGATGCCCCTCAACAGAGGAATGGATACCAAAAAAGGTGGTACATTTGCACAATGGAGTACTACTCAGCTATTAAAAAGTATGAACTTATGAAATTCCTGGGCAAATGGTTGGACCTGGAGGGCATTATCCTGAGTGAGGTAACCCCATCAAAAAAGAACTCAAATGATATGTACTCACTGATAAGTGGACATTAGCTCAGAAACTTAGAATACCTAAGATATAAGTTACAGTTTGCAAAATACATGAAACTCAAGAAGAATGAAGACCTAGTGTGGACACTTTGCCCCTTCATAGAATTGGGAACAAAACACCCATGGAAGGAGTTACAGAGACAAAGTTTGGAGCTGAGACAAAAGGATGGACCATCTAGAGTCTGTCATATCCAGGGATCCTTCCCATATTCAGCCTCCAAAAGCTGACACCATTGCATACACTAGCAAGATTTTGCTAATGGGACCCTGATATAGGTGTCTCTAATGAGACTATGCAGGGTCCTAGCAAACACAGAAGTGGATGCTCACAGTCAGCTATTGGGTGGATCACAGGACCCCCAATGGAGGAGCTAGAGAAAATACCCAAGGAGCTAAAGGGATCTGCAACCCTATAGGTGGAACAACATTATGAACTAACCAGTACCCCGGAGCTCTTGACTCTAGCTGCATATATATCAAAAGATGGCCTAGTCGGCCATCACTGGAAAGGGAGGCCCATTGGACTTGCAAACTTTATATGCCCCAGTACAGGGGAACACCAGGGCCAAAAAGGGGGAGTGGGTGGGCAGGGGAGTGGAGGGGAGGGTATGGGGGACTTTTGGGATGGCATTGGAAATGTAAATGAAGAAAATACCTAATAAAAAAAAAAACAAAACATTTAGACCCCAAATCTCTGTAGTCAGCCATTCAATATGCATGTTATATTTAACTAAGCATGATAGATATGTTATAAGTTTTAAGTGATAAATCACAGGTTCAAAAAAAAAGTCACAGGTTCTTTTAAACGACTGGTAAATTTCTCAAAAATATTGTGCAGAGGTTTGTATATGTGAAAATAAATCTGAATTTTATGGTTATGATTCATACTCATTTTAGAATAATTTAAAGACCTAAGAAGAAAATCTTATGTGTAATTCTTTAATTTATATTTAACCAACATTATCATCTACATATATGTATAAGTATATTATATGTGTTTATATTTTTATTTGTATATGTATATCTAAATTTCTGTATATTTGTGTATCTTGATATGTATTTATTTGAATGTGTGTTTTAAATCTCACTGGACTGGTTACTTTCTGATATGAGAAATAGAAATAAAAAAAATATAAGAAGAAAGTACAAAGACAATTTTATTTTGCAATAAACATGAATCATATTTTTAGTCTTGAGAAATGAAAGTACTCTAAAAAGAGAAAACATTGTAGCACCACATATACTCATAAGGATTCATTTCTGAAAGATATTACTGACAAATATGTTAGATGTGGTCTGAAAAGAGTAAAGTTGTAATAACATGATTAATATTCTTTTCAAGGCAATATTTTCCTTTTTTCAAATGAATGAATTTCTTTTACAATTATAGACATATTATATAGATATGAGCAAACATACTGCAAAATGCATTTGTAAAAGCATATTGTAAATAACTGATTCTATTGTGCAATTGCCACCAATATCCACAAAATATGATCTAGACATTTTTCATATGTATGTAGCATTCATCTTGAAAATTGCTTCTTTGATAGGATCACATTGTATTTTATATACCTATATATCACAAAACAGATATCATCTACAAACTTACTTACAAATTCAGCTGTAAATGAAATTTACTAAATTCTGCTGTGGGAAAACCTAAATACTATAGACACAATCATTTCTATTATTTTATTTTCATAAAATAGTTGATTATAACCCTGATTGATACAATATTATAGTATTCTTTTTTGTTCTTTTGTTTTTACCCATGATTTATTTAATTTTTGCTAATATTCATGTTTTTTATGTTTATATTTAATCCTAGAGATTAACTGTATCTTAACAATTAGTGCCATCGTTACTTTTTTTACTGCTTTAGTAACCCACCTGGAACACGGAAATTTTAGAAGAAGGAGGATATTTATACTTACAATCCCAGAGGGAAAAGTTCATCATGATTTTTCTTTTCCTTTTTTTTTTTATTTGCTTCAGGTAGCAATAATTATATCAATAGTGTCCTTAAAGTGTGAGGATGAAACAGAGAGAATGGACTGGGGATTTGAAAGATCCAGTGTACATTTCCTCCAGCAAGGTCTTTTAAATCTACACAGACAGCGTTACAAACTGAGACCAATATTCAAATGGCAGAGCCTTGGGGGACATTCTCATTACAAACCACCATACTTAGTCAATGACTCTATTATATAAGTGGATATGTTTTGACAGGTCATAGGCCCTAGGAGAAAATTTAGTTTTTTTCTATTAAATATTATTAAACTTCTTTTTAATTTTTTTATTTGTTCTTTAATAGTTTTTTTTTTTTTCAGCCCAGGCACTATCTCCCTCCCAGTCCATCCTATGACTGTTCCACATCACACACCTCCTCCCCATCTCCAAGAGCATGCCTCAAACCCCTACTCCCACAGACCTCCCAACTCCATGGGGACCCACGCCTCTTGAGGGTTAAGTGCATCTTCTCTGACTGAGTGTAGACCTGGCAGTCCTCTGCTGTATATGTGTTAGGGGTCTCATATCAGCTGGTGTATGCAGCCTGGTTGATAACTCAGTCTTTGAGAGATCCTGGGGGTCCAGGTTAGTTGAAAATGTTGGTCTTCCTAGAGGGCTGCCTTCTACCTCAGCTTCTTCCAGCTTTTCCCTAATTTAACCACAGGGGTCAGCAGCTTCTGTCCATTGATTGGGTGCAAATATCTGCATCTGACATTTCCAGCTGCCTGTTGGGCCTTTCAGAGGACATTAATGATAGGCCAGTGTTTGTAAGCATACCATAGTATCAGTAATGTGAAGACTTGTCCCACCCCCTAGCCCCTGAGCTGGATCCCAATTTTGGCCTGTCACTGGAGCTCTTTTTCTCCAATTTTATTCTTGTAATTCTTTCAGACAGGAAAAATTCTGGGTTAGAGTTTTTGACTATAGGATGGCAACCCCATCCCTCAACTAATGAATTCTTTTTATACATACAGATTAGTGTATCTGTAAATCCATAGAAATTTCTTTTGTAGCACATGGTAGTTAACACAATCTTGGAACTCACCAAAGTCCAAAAAATATGAGACGGTGTAATGCTCAGCTCTAAACTAAGCATATATACTATAGCTCTTCTTTCCAATTCTCAGGACCTCATTGCAAAAAAAGGTCAAGAATAGTGTAAGTGGGAGTGGAGGTCAATAACTACAAGGAAAGTGTGATTTCTGAACATGTCATAAGGTTTTGTTAATTATGTAGCCCCTAATAAGTTGTCATGTTACAATGGAAGTCCACAGATCTAAGAATATTTGTGTGCCACAAATTTGTGTTGATGGGGATAAAGGATTCAAAGTAAGGTGCTAGGGAAAGGAATATTATTGGAGAAAGGGTGTGAATGTGATCAAAGCATGTTGTGTGAAACTCTCAAAGAACTAAAACAACAAAAAAAAACCTACTATATATAATATCTGAAAATATCTTCATCATTATTTTCACCTAAACAGTAGTTACTATTATTTCAACAATATTGCTAATTCATCAGGAGAAACAAACTCACATTGTTAACAACTTAATGAAAAATGATTGAATTTTTCTGCTATACTTTCAAAAATGTCAAAGCTAGTTGGTTTAAACCATATAGTGTAATTTATTTTGTCCAGTATAATCAAGTCATTTAACATGTAATTGATATAAACTTAGTAATATATATTTTCCTTGTTTTATATTAGAAGTTTACAGTTCTATACATATTTATGTCCTATAGTATATCACTGTACTAGCTTTATTTCTAATGCTTAAATATTGCTTTTTCCTGGGAAAATCTTCTTGTTCCATAAGAAAAAAAAAATCATTTCAAACATGCAGGCTTCTCAAAAGTAGATACATCAAACATGCAGGCTTCTCAAAAGTAGATGCTAAGGAGGACTATTTGGTCACATTTACATATACTATTAATGCTTTTGGAGTTTTTAATCACTCATAACTTCTTTAAAACATAGTATTTAGTAATTTTACTGCCATTTACAATTTTCTTTTTGTTTTTTTTTAATAATCTGGATTTATTTTGATAGGAATCCTCACATACAAATTTGGAAATAAATTGTTTACCAGTTAGTCTTGGAAAACACTTATTTCATTATTTACTTTTTTTTTCACTGTGATAAACTGCTATGACTAAAGCAGCCTAAGGAAGACAGGGTTTACTTTGGCTTATGGTTCAAGATGTATAAGTCCACACTGGGAGAAACAGGGCATTACAATAGAATCTAGAGATGGTGGAAAGGTCAGAAATCTGAGAACTCATTTCTTATACCATAAGCTCCAAGCCAAAAGAGCAACTAGAAGTATAGCAAGGAAAGCCACTCCTACCACAGTGACACACTTCCTCCAGCAAGGCTCCTCCATCCAAACCTCTCCAAACTGCCAGCAAACAGAGATCATGATTTCAACTTCCAGTGACTATGGGTTATACTCCTCATCCATACTATCATACCTATAAAGCAGGTAATGAAAGAAAAGCATTCTCAAATTGCTAGTTAGAAATTAAGTCAATGTTAGCATAATAGACACTGGAGTGTTTTCTCCTCAGGGTAGAAAACAGTATTCTGAGTTATATCCTTTTAATATACTCTTCATATGTTGATGATTTTTTTACAATATACTGTGCTCAGCACTTCTTTTTTTTTCCATTTTTAATTAGGTATTTAGCTCATTTACATTTCCAATGCTATACCAAAAGTCCCCCATAGCCACCCACCCCCACTCCCCTACCCACCCCCTCCCCTTTTTTGGCCCTGGCGTTCCCCTGTACTGGGGCATATAAAGTTTGCGTGTCCAATGGGCCTCTCTTTCCTGTGATGGCCGACTCGGCCATCTTTTGATACATATGCAGCTAGAGTCAAGAGCTCCGGGGTACTAGTTAGTTCATAATGTTGTTCCACCTATAGGGTCTAATTCGTATAAAGAAGTCCCTAGTAACTGAGAAAGTCTTTAGGAAATTGGAAATAAAGTTAAGGTATAGTACAAATGTCACACTTTAGTAGCCATAGGCAGATTATTGACTAGAGAAAATCTTAAACACAAACTCATACATACAGACAGGTGAACCTATTTTAAAAAAAAAAAAAAAAAAAAAACCTCAGTAAGTTTAAGTGTAGGTTACACAGTGGCAGGAAACATTACTGCGGGCCACCTGTGGGGAAAAAAATTTTAACAACAAAATCTTTTCTCCTATCTTTTGATCATATTAGAGGTTTTACTGGAGCTTCTGTCCTGCTAGGGAGGGAAGAGGGTATTCAGGCAACTGCTGCATCATATGTTTGTCAGAGGCCAAACAGTAAACCTAAAAACCCCAGGAAGTGTTTGTCAGTATTCATATATATCTCAACCATTTTTTGCTTTCAACAAAAGAATGTATCTACTGTTTCTAAAGAGCTCCAAGAACACTGAATTGGAATTTTTTTCTGGGTCAAACACACCAAGCACAACTTATAGCACTAAAAGCTCCCTTTAATTTTTTGTATTTATCTTTATCATGTAGTATTTTTTTTAGGGGGGAGGATTATCTTTTAATACAGAACTTAAATATTTTACTACATAGCAACACCGTGTTTTAACCAGACTTGATGAAAAAATTATTGCCTCAGTAATCTCCAACAGTTTTAAATAAATAGTAGTTTAACTAGGTAAACCCACTTTTGTTCCTTGAAAAATCACGTCTTCTCATTTGATATTTGATTATTTAAAATAATTTTCTCTCTAAACTTCTGTATAGATTCAGTAGTTGCTTGTGGCCTCTCTAGTTGCTCTGATGGTCCAGTTGTGACTCCTGTGATGCACTACCACTACTTTGTGCCTAATCCATTTGTTATCGTGGAAAGTTATTACTTTTCCTTTCGTCAAATTTTACTAGGCGAGTGAGTCTTATTCTCCGTACTGGGTAGAATTATAGCAGTGACTAGCAAAACCTCATTGTGTTAAGTATGGCAAAGTGAGTCTAAAATTGTTAATGTTTTAAAGAAAGAACACTGAATAAACTGAATATCAGAATTACAGAGATACTGCCAGTGTTCACACCTTATAACTAGAAATTTCTTGGCTGAGTACAGAGGTTTGGTGTTCAGGATGCAGTGATAAAAAGACTAGCAGGGTTTTAAATATTCAGAATGTTTTAGTACTTTGGACTTTCCTGTATTTATTTTTCTGTATTTCATAGAAGGTGGATAGTAACATGAACACGGAATTTCATCCTCTGAATTTATCAATAAATTAAAAGCTCACTATTACCTTTCTTTGATATTTTTTTTCTTAAACTTCCCATTGTATAATGTTAGAATGATTTTAGGATTCTAGCATCGGATTAAATTTGATTCCTTTTAAGGTATAGTATATAATGAAATCATTAATATTCACTTATAAAACTATTCAAGTATTCATTAAACCATTTGTATTAGCTATCATAACATTTTTGACAAATAATTATTTACTTAGGTGTCAAATACTTTTGCTTGCCTTGCTTAGCATCTGGTCTCCCTTAGATAAATATATAACATAATTTCCAGTTTCTTTCCACTCTCATTTAACTGATACAAATTAAGTCATTTCAATTTTATTAACCAATGATTCTCAAATTACTAGGAAGCACTCATGATTTTTTATATCAAATTAGTTTTTCACCTTTTCAATAATATTAAGCCTCATAATCGCCAAAATGGAATAATTATAAATTATTCAATGCTATTTCTATTTATCTAAAAGGAAAGTCAAAAATCTTGTTATGACCTGTAAGATAAATGATGGCAGGCCCTGCCCAATTTACTCTCCCCAATTTCTTACTATTTATCTCAAACATCATGGATTTTACCAGACACTATTCCATTTAATTTACAACTCTAAATTGTTCACCTTCATGAATTTAAATTGACAGTTCTGTTTCTCTGAGCCTTCCTCCTACAGTAAGATTATGTTAATTCTATATACTCCAAGATTTTATTCCCATTTTGGAGGTTAACCTAGCAATATGTTGAACTTGTAGACATGCAAACATTCAGTTAGGAGTAAAGATAGTGTTGATTGTGTTTCTTTTGAATTGAGTATTAATTCATTATAGAAGATTTTTATTCCTGTAACATGGCTGTTATGACAAGGGATGACATCCAATCACTTTCTAGGTCTGTGTGATACCAGTGGAATACATAGAGCAATTAATCCCAGCATGCAGGAGACAGCAGCATCCATATCTTTTGAGTTCTCTTCAGTCAGTCAGTCAGTCAGTCAGTCAGTCAGGCAGGCAGGCAGGCAGCCAGCCAGCCAGTCAGTCAGCCAGCCAGTCAGTCAGTCAGTCAGTAAGTCAATGGAGTACAAATCAGACAGTTCAGTGCTTAAATATTGGGGAGACAGTGCAGTTGAATACACGCAGTGAAATTGAGTTCAGGTCAGTTCAGTTTATTAAATCATCATAGTAGACAAGGCAATAGAGCAGTTCAGTTCCATTCATTTCATGCAGCAGAGTCAGTTGAATCCAGTGAGTAAAACTTTGCCAGAGTTACTTTGCACTCAAGCAAACCATTTTTTTTTATTTTTCTTTCTTCTTCTTCTTCTTTTTTTTTTTTTTTTGAAAAGCTAAGAGAAGCTAGATTGAATCAGCTTGTAAAGAAATTTGAACCAAAGCACCTGAATTGAACCAGTCAGCTAAAGTTCCTACAGAGCTAGAAAGGGTAAGTTTATTCATCAGTAAGCAAATAAAGTTTACTTTTATAATTTCTAAATGATAGTAATTAAAATGTAGCATTAAGAGAAGTATATATATATATATATATATGTATATATATATATATATATACCTTTTAACATAATTTTTAAAAAGCCACTCAAGTATTCCCCCTAAAAAAATCTTTAAAAATATGGTATATATTAGATACATAGTTTGTTTCAGCTAGAAAAATATTTTCTTAGTTTCATACCTGCCTTCCTAATCTCTGTGGTCTTGCTAACTGCATCTGGACTCAACTACAATGCAAATCATTGTGACATTCTGGAAATAATTTTCTTGATTAAATTATTGAAAACAGAAGGCCCACTCAAAAAATTGGTTGAAACCTTCTAGTGGTAGCTCAGATAAAAGAACATAGAAAATGGAAACATTTTCTATTACTGTTTGACTTCACTCTAGCTGAGAAACTTATCCATCTTATTGTTTTGCTATCCCTTCACTAATTTTTTTTTGTTTAACTCATTTTTAAATTATTTTTTTGGTTATTTTATTTATATTTCAAATCTTGTCCCCCTTCCTGGTTTCCCCTTTACAAAATCCCCCTTGCCACCCCCTATCCCTGGTTCTATGAGGGTGCTCCCCCATGCATCCACCCACTTTTGCCTCCCCACCCTGACATTCTCCTAAACTAAGGCATCCAGTCATCACAGGACCATGCACCTCCCCTCATTTATGCCAGATAAGGCCATCCTCTGCTACATATGCTGCTGGAGGTATAAGTCCTACCATGTGAACTCTTTGCTTGGTGGTTTAATCCTTGAGAGCACTGGGAGCTCTGGTTAGTTGATATTGTTGTTCTTCCTATGCGGTTTCAAACACTTTCAGATTCTTCAGTCTTTCGTCTAACTCCTCCATGGGATCCCCTGTTAAGTCTGATAGTTGGCAGTGAGCATGCACATCTATTTTGGTCACTCTCTAGCAGAGCCTTTCAGGGGACAGCTGTATCAGGTTCCTGTCAGTAAGGTCTTCTTGGCATCAGAAATACTGTCTGGGTTTGATGGCTACATATAGGATGGATCCCCAGCTGGGCCAGTCTCTTCATGGCCTTTCCTTCAGCCTGTGCTCCAATCTTTATCTCTGTCTTTCCTTTAGATAGGAGCAACTCTGGGTTAATATTTTTGAGATTGGTGGGTAGCCCCATCCCTCAACTAGGGGTTTCTCCCCTTTGTTGGGTGTTTCAGCTAATGTTATCTCTGGTGGGTTCTGGGAGCCTCTTGCTTTCCTGGCATTTGGGACTTTCTGGTGTCTACCTCCAGTTCCACATCCCCCACTGCTACACACCTCTGTTCAATTTCCTGACCCACAGTATGTCTCCCCAATCTCATCCTACATCTGGCCATGACCCCCTTTTCCCCCTCTCCTCTCTCCTTCCTGAATCGCTCACTCTCTCTAACTCCCTTGTTTATTTTGTTTCCCCTTCTAAGAAGGAAAGAAGCATCCTCACTTTGGTCTTCCTTCTTCTTGAGCTTCATATCATCTGTGAGTTGTATCATGGGTATTTTGATTTTTGGGGCTAACATGCATTTATCAGTGAGTAAATGTAGGGCATCGGGCATGGAGGGAATAAAGGGAATGGGAAAAAACCCACATCCCACCAGATTTCAGGGCTCTGGGCCGGCAGACGCGGAGGAGTGACACATGCTTTCCATGAGGCCCAGGTGGGTGTCTGGCTATGGGAAGCCATGGACTCCAGCTCGCCGGGGTGGGGGGTGGGGGAAAGAACAAGGGGCAGTCTGAGATCTCTGGACCTCACAGAGGCCAGAGATAATAGGTTTTCGTTCCTCAGCCATCCCACATGCCACTGGAAACCAAGGAAGAGCTGAGAACAAAGTGTGGGCCCTGTGGGCAGCTCAGTCAGCCTCGGGGCTGAAGAGTGTAGAGGGTTGGGGGAGAGGGGGTGCTGGGTGTTTCTCAGGCTGGCAAGAGTCCTTAGTCCAGTCATTGGCTGGAGTACAGGAAGACCTTCCAGAGGGAGGTTATACTAGGCTCTTTAGGGGGAAAGCCTCTCCCATTGCTTACGTATGGAGGACCTTGATGAGCAGAGATGGTCTATGGTTTTAGAGATTTATTGTAGAAAGGCAGAGAGAAAGAAGGTAAAAGAAAGTGAGAGGCCAGCCATGGCCACATGGTGGGAGGGGGGAAGGAAGATCGAGAAGGAGGGCTAGAGATGAGAGTAAGAAAGGTGAGAGCTTAAAAAAGAGTGAGGAGGGTCCAAGCAACCCCTTTTATAGTGGGCTGGGCTACCTTGTTGCCTGGTAACTGTGGGAGCAGCATACCTGATTATTGTCAGGTAACTGTGGTGGTGGCATGTGGGGCTTTGTCTGTGCCACTGATACTCACAGAATTATGGAGTTGGGGACTGTGTGGTATCAGGCACCTGTCTCTGGGAACATGGCTCACTGTTCTATCCCTTGGAGAGTTTTCTACTGGGTCTCCAGAGCAAGCCTTGTTCAACCAAAGCAGGCTGCCTTTCATGGCCCCACAAGTACATACCATATGTGTTCTTTTGTGACTCGGTTACCTCACTCAGGATGATATTTTCTGGTTCCATACTGATTGAAGACTCATAGCTCTTCAGGAAACATATA
Source organism: Mus musculus (assembly GCF_000001635.26). Lineage (NCBI taxonomy): Eukaryota > Metazoa > Chordata > Mammalia > Rodentia > Muridae > Mus > Mus musculus. The sequence goes on from NC_000086.7 coordinate 117,835,715, forward strand.
TGCCTCCACTTCCTCATTGATACTCCTGAGCCATTCACCCTCATGAATATCTGAATCTTAGCTTTTATAATCTCTCTCTCTCTCTCTCTCTCTCTCTCTCTCACACACACACACACACACACACACACACACACACACACACACACACACATACTCACTTATCAACCAGTTCTGACCAGTTAGAAAACACTGATCAATGCAAATATATTCAATTATACAAGCATTAAACAATCATTTTATGCTTGTTAAACATATTCTAAAAGTTGAATTGTATGAAAAGGATGTGTTATGTAGGTGAAGTTGAATTTATGGCCAATTAGTGAGGGACCAATTCTTTTGTGTTCAGATTCTATTTTAGAGAACCTGACCTAAGTGTGAGCTCTGGTTAACTAACAGGAGAATGTTTACCACTAGTTTCCAGGTTACAAGCTCTCCCCCCACAAAACCTATATCTAGCACCATTTTTTTAGGTTATTTTCTAAAAAATGTGTACCTACAGGTTAAAAGTCTGCCCCTGACACTTCACTTAATAGCAACCACCAATCAAGAAGTTAAAAAAAAAAAAAAAGATAAGTTTATGGTTTTGATCTCTGCAGCACCAATTATGCTAAAGGCCATAATACAACCACTACAATCAGATTTGTATCTGGCTAGATACACCCTTCTTGCCTCTATAAATAATTGCCTAATATTGGGTTCAAGGCCCCCTCCTGTTTTTCTGCATCAGAGAGGGTGATGTGGCTTAAGCTCAAGCTTAAATAAAGAAACCCTAATGTGATTACATCAGATTTGACTCCCTAATGGTATTTTGGGGCTCATGAAAGTTTCCTGGCACAACATTAGAAATTCTATTCCTGCATAGAGATTGAGGGAAAAGCAGTATATATCTTTTCTGTATCTTTGTTAAGATACATCCATTCTTTTAGCCAATCTTCTTTAGGTATATGGGAAAATGTATTTGAGCTATTGTACTACATAAAACTAGAAAAAAAAGATTATGTATCTTCTCTCTTTGCTAATGTATGTCACCTCCTTTACTCAATTCCTTCTAAGCCATATGAGAAAATGAACTTGAATAATTACATCAAAAATTGTAGATATTTTAGAGAGTATGTGTGGAAATAATGTTGAAATAATTATTCATTGACTAAAAATAATAAAAATCCAAAACTGATTTAAAATCATAAAAGCTCAAATATGCATGAAAGTGGGAGAATATCATTCCAAGTTTCTTTCCACTGCTACTCATGTGGCAAGACTATTCAGTTTTATCTTCATTCTTCTCAGCATATGTAAACAATTTTCATTTAATAGTTTATACAGTTCACATTTTAATATGAATAGCTTGTGAATTTGAATTTCATGTTAAGTACTCAACCTAAGTTCAAAATAATGAGGTAATAGTTAACTTCAACAGTTATTTCAGCTATCTTTCATTTGAATGAATTACTTTGCATTTTAAACTGCAGAATTTGGGGGAAAGTTTACTTAAAGCACCAGAGAATCTCTTTGTGTGTTAAGTGTTTTTTTGTTTGTTTGTTTGTTTGTTTAAATTTACTTTGATGATGAAATGACTTTTGGCCTTATTTCAAATATACAATACTAAAATTTGTCTAATTTGCAAAAAATAGTTTTAAGTAAAAATTTTGTAGCACTTGGAATTCTATTATGACCTCATGTATTGTTCAGGTTGTTTAATAAAGTTTATTTCAGATCATTTACTGTGTCTCAAGAATGAGTTTTAGAATACACCATAAAGAGAAAATTGGAGAATGTGAACTTTCTTGATACTACAGATTATAAGATATGATTTTGCTTCATAATTTTAGAAGCAAAATTCTCAGTTGTTAAATCTAAATGTGTACTTGTTCCAACATTGCCTGTCACTATATTTACTTTGCAAGCAATTTTACATGTCCTTAAATCATACAGTTGTGCCATGGCCAGAAGGGAATAAGGCCTGTGGCAAATAACCCAGGGCAGCTGCCCAAGATAATCACACTTGAAGACAAATGATATGGCAACTGTTCATAGCATTCTTGTGCTATAATTAAAGATGGCAAGTACAGAGCTGAATTTTAATTATGCTTAGGAAATCAGAATACTCAATGCTTTTAGAGTTGCCCTTATACTCCACAAACAGAGGATGTAAAGAAGGCATTTTAAGCCATGATCATAGCATACAGCTATTTGGCAATATTATGACCCCTCTTTTCTATTTAGAAATTGTGGTATTGCTCAAAATTTTCAACTATAATTCCTAAATTGACATATGATTGGCACAGTATTTGTTTCTTTTGAGAACAACAATCTTGAAAAGTTATATGATAAATGCCAAAGAGAAACTAAGAGATAATAAATCAACTTTTTAAAAATAACATAGTGAGTTACAGGCTGAGTTTCTCTGAACTAAAATGCTTGGGGCAAAAATTTTTTTGGATTTGAGACATTATTGAACTTTGGACAATTTGAATATACATATATATATAGATCAGGAAATGCTATGAAGATGGGACCCATGTTTCATGACAATGTTCTTTAATGTCTTTATATGCATTATACATACAGGTTAAAGATAAACTTACATGATATTTAAGTATACTTGAGTTATGAATATAATTTGTAAAATATAGTCAGTTGTCAATGATTCACTTGTAAAATCATGTTGGAGGAAAACATGTTTCAGACTTTAGTGGATTTGGGAGTTTAGATTTTGGAGTTAGAAATATTCTACCTATAAGTAGTGACATTATCCATTGTATATGTCTTCCTCTTACATTACTTTCATTAAACCACACCAGGAAATGGAAAGTATGGACTTAAAAAACTATGTACGTTAATGAAATTAAGTATTTCAGTCTGAATTAGTGTCTTAGTCAGGGTTTCTATTCCTGCACAAACATCATGACCAAGAAGCAAGTTGGGGAGGAAAGAGTTTATTAGGCTTACACTTCCATACTGCTGTTCATCACCAAGGAAGTCAGGACTGGAACTCAAGCAGGTCAGGAAGCAGGAGCTGATGCAGAGGCCATGGAGGGATGTTCTTTACTGGCTTTCCTCAAATGGCTTGCTCAGCCTGCTCTCTTATAGAATCCAAGACTACCAGCCTAGGGATGGTCCCACCCACAAGGAGCCTTTCCCCCTTGATCACTAATTGAGAAAATACCCCACAGCTGGATCTCTTGGAGGCATTTCCTAAACTGAAGCTCCTTTCTCTGTGATAACTCCAGCTGTGTCAAGTTGACACAAAACTAGCCAGTACAATTAGTAATTGGCCTACCCATAATATTTCATGTTCTTATTATTTTTCAGAGCACAAAGAAAAGTATCATATATACAACTTTTTGTTAATTTAGTATTACTATATTGCTATTAAAATTGAATGTGTGTATTAATTTTGCATTTTATTATAGATCACAGCAGTATTGATAATATTCCAAGAAAATTTGTTTTAAAATTCATCAGATACTCAGAAGCAATGGTATTTCAGATAAAGCCTAGAAGAATTATTACTGCTAGGTCTCATTCTGGGTTTAACTTATTTACTTGCATCTGTTCAACTACTGTTAAGAATGTATAAATATGTTACATTTTCGCAAATTTAAATGATCAAAATCTGGGTATATTTAAATAACATTTCTGACTTTACAAAAAAAATAGTTGGTAAAATTAAGTTCAGTGCCTACTTACTGTTTTTTTTAATCTGCATTTAAAGATGATAGAATTATGGATAGTTAGAAAAATTAGGATTAGTAGAGAGTACATGTTGAATTTGAGATATGATATATGACATTCCAATGAATAACAGATCATAGTGCTTTTCAATTTGCTATTTCTGGAAGTTATCAATTTATTATTTTAGAATAGAAAGTAGAAGCTGTAAAAATGATTTTATATAGTAAAAGAATTATTCAGTTTTGAAAGTATCCTTTATTTGTTGAAAATCCTTGAATGAACTGTTTTCTAATACCTAATGCCATTTCATCCTTGTCATCTCCGGGACACCATATGACAGAAATGCCTGACATGTATATATCAAGTCAGAGACCATTTTGGAAGGGAAACAGCAGTCTTTGTTTTGATTTTTTTTTCATTATTTGGTGTTAGTTTTCATTATAAAACTGAATCAAACTAGAATCACTTGGGAAGAGAACACCCATTAATAAATGTATTTCTTTGTATTGGCTTGTAGGTATGTCCATGTGACATTTTCTTGATTGCTAACTGTTGTAGAGTGCTCATAGTAGGTGGTTCTATCACTAGGAAGGTGTATCTGCACCATGTAAAAAAGCTAGATCAGCAGATCCTGGGAAAAATCCAGTAAACTGGATTCTTTCATAATTCATTTCTTTACTCCTGCTTGGGTTCCCGTTCTTACTTCCCTTAGTGATGGATTGTTACCTGGAACAGTAAGCCAAATACAACCTTTCCTCTCCAAGTTACTTTGGGTGATGATGTTTTTCATAGCAACAGAAAGCACTCTAGAACATACATGAATAATTATACACAAACTGGTAAGATGTTAAATCACTTTAACAAACAAATCGTCTCATTATCTTTAGTTTACATCTACCTAGTGTCTGCATTATCCTTGAGTTATATCAGAAATTCATACCTATAATTTTGTGTATCTTTTGCTCTTTCCTAGAGCACAGTTCTTTTCATTTTCAATAAACCGGATTTTCCTCTATACTGAATTTAATTAAATTTCTTTTCTTCTTTATTTCTTTTTCTTAAATTTATTTTTTTTTCCATTTTTTATTAGGTATTTAACTCATTTACATTTCCAATGCTATACCAAAAGTCCCCCATATCCACCCACCCCCACTCCCCTGCCCACCCACTCCCCCTTTTTGGCCCTGGTATTCCCCTGTACTGGGGCATATAAAGTTTGCAAGTCCAATGGGCCTCTCTTTCCAGTGATGGCCGACTAGGCCATCTTTTGATATATATGCAGCTAGAGTCAAGAGCTCCGGGGTACTGGTTAGCTCATAATGTTGTTCCACCTATAGGGTTGCAGATCCCTTTAGCTCCTTGGCTACTTTCTCTAGCTCCTCCATTGGAAGCCCTATGATCCATCCATTAGCTGACTGTGAGCATCCACTTCTGTGTTTGCTGGGCCCCGGCATAGTCTCACAAGAGACAGCTACATCTGCGTCCTTTCAATAAAATCTTGCTAGTGTATGCAATGGTGTCAGCGTTTGGATGCTGATTATGGGGTGGATCCCTGGCTATGGCAGTCTCTACATGGTCCATCCTTTCATCTCAGCTCCAAACTCCGTCTCTGTAACTCCTTCCATGGGTGTTTTGTTCCCAAATCTAAGGAGGGGCATAGTGTCCACACTTCAGTCTTCATTCTCCTTGAGTTTCATGTGTTTAGCAAATTATATCTTATATCTTGGGTATCCTAGGTTTGGGGCTAATATCCACTTATCAGTGAATACATATTGTGTGAGTTTCTTTGTGAATGTGTTACCTCACTCAGGATGATGCCCTCCAGGTCCATCCATTTGCCTAGGAATTTCATAAATTCATTCTTTTTAATAGCTGAGTAGTACTCCATTGTGTAGATGTACCACATTTTCTGTATCCATTCCTCTGTTGAGGGGCATCTAGGTTCTTTCCAGCTTCTGGCTATTATAAATAAGGCTGCTATGAACATAGTGGAGCATGTGTCCTTCTTACCTGTTGGGGCATCTTCTGGATATATGCCCAGGAGAGGTATTGCTGGATCCTCCGGTAGTACTATGTCCAGTTTTCTGAGGAACCGCCAGGCTGATTTCCAGAGTGGTTGTACAAGCCTGCACTCCCACCAACAATGGAGGAGTGTTCCTCTTTCTCCACATCCTCGCCAGCATCTGCTGTCACCTGAATTTTTGATCTTAGCCATTCTGACTGGGGTGAGGTGGAATCTCAGGGTTGTTTTGATTTGCATTTCCCTGATGATTAAGGATGTTGAACATTTTTTCAAGTGCTTCTCTGCCATTCGGTATTCCTCAGGTGAGAATTCTTTGTTCAGTTCTGAGCCCCATTTTTTAATGGGGTTATTTGATTTTCTGAAGTCCACCTTCTTGAGTTCTTTATATATGTTGGATATTAGTCCCCTATCTGATTTAGGATAGGTAAAGATCCTTTCCCAATCTGTTGGTGGTCTTTTTGTCTTATTGACGGTGTCTTTTGCCTTGCAGAAACTTTGGAGTTTCATTAGGTCCCATTTGTCGATTCTCGATCTTACAGCACAAGCCATTGCTGTTCTGTTCAGGAATTTTTCCCCTGTGCCCATATCTTCAAGGCTTTTCCCCACTTTCTCCTCTATAAGTTTCAGTGTCTCTGGTTTTATGTGAAGTTCCTTGATCCACTTAGATTTGACCTTAGTACAAGGAGATAAGTATGGATCGATTCGCATTCTTCTACACGATAACAACCAGTTGTGCCAGCACCAATTGTTGAAAATGCTGTCTTTCTTCCACTGGATGGTTTTAGCTCCCTTGTCGAAGATCAAGTGACCATAGGTGTGTGGGTTCATTTCTGGATCTTCAATTCTATTCCATTGGTCTACTTGTCTGTCTCTATACCAGTACCATGCAGTTTTTATCACAATTGCTCTGTAGTAAAGCTTTAGGTCTGGCATGGTGATTCCGCCAGAAGTTCTTTTATCCTTGAGAAGACTTTTTGCTATCCTAGGTTTTTTGTTATTCCAGACAAATTTGCAAATTGCTCCTTCCAATTCGTTGAAGAATTGAGTTGGAATTTTGATGGGGATTGCATTGAATCTGTAGATTGCTTTTGGCAAGATAGCCATTTTTACAATGTTGATCCTGCCAATCCATGAGCATGGGAGATCTTTCCATCTTCTGAGATCTTCTTTAATTTCTTTCTTCAGAGATTTGAAGTTTTTATCATACAGATCTTTCACCTCCTTAGTTAGAGTCACGCCAAGATATTTTATATTATTTGTGACTATTGAGAAGGGTGTTGTTTCCCTAATTTCTTTCTCAGCCTGTTTATTCTTTGTATAGAGAAAGGCCATTGACTTGTTTGAGTTTATTTTATATCCAGCTACTTCACCGAAGCTGTTTATCAGGTTTAGGAGTTCTCTGGTAGAATTTTTAGGGTCACTTATATATACTATCATATCATCTGCAAAAAGTGATATTTTGACTTCCTCTTTTCCAATTTGTATCCCCTTGATCTCCTTTTGTTGTCGAATTGCTCTGGCTAATACTTCAAGTACTATGTTGAAAAGGTAGGGAGAAAGTGGGCAGCCTTGTCTAGTCCCTGATTTTAGTGGGATTGCTTCCAGCTTCTCTCCATTTACTTTGATGTTGGCTACTGGTTTGCTGTAGATTGCTTTTATCATGTTTAGGTATGGGCCTTGAATTCCTGATCTTTCCAAAACTTTTATCATGAATGGGTGTTGGATCTTGTCAAATGCTTTTTCTGCATCTAACGAGATGATCATGTGGTTTTTGTCTTTGAGTTTGTTTATATAATGGATTACATTGATGGATTTTCGTATATTAAACCATTCCTGCATCCCTGGAATAAAACCTACTTGGTCAGGATGGATGATTGCTTTAATGTGTTCTTGGATTCGGTTAGCGAGAATTTTATTGAGGATTTTTGCATCGATATTCATAAGAGAAATTGGTCTGAAGTTCTCTATCTTTGTTGGATCTTTCTGTGGTTTAGGTATCAGAGTAATAGTGGCTTCATAAAATGAGTTGGGTAGAGTACCTTCTACTTCTATTTTGTGAAATAGTTTGTGCAGAATTGGAATTAGATCTTCTTTGAAGGTCTGATAGAACTCTGCACTAAACCCATCTGGTCCTGGGCTTTTTTTGGTTGGGAGACTATTAATAACTGCTTCTATTTCTTTAGGTGATATGGGACTGTTTAGATGGTCAACTTGATCCTGATTCAACTTTGGTACCTGGTATCTGTCCAGAAATTTGTCCATTTCGTCCAGGTTTTCCAGTTTTGTTGAGTATAGCCTATTGTAGAAGGATCTGATGGTGTTTTGGATTTCTTCAGGATCTGTTGTTATGTCTCCCTTTTCATTTCTGATTTTGTTAATTAGGATTTTGTCCCTGTGCCCTTTAGTGAGTCTAGCTAAGGGTTTATCTATCTTGTTGATTTTCTCAAAGAACCAACTCCTCGTTTGGTTAATTCTTTGAATAGTTCTTCTTGTTTCCACTTGGTTGATTTCACCCCTGAGTTTGATTATTTCCTGCCGTCTACTCCTCTTGGGTGAATTTGCTTCCTTTTTTTCTAGGGCTTTTAGATGTGTTGTCAAGCTGCTAGTATGTGCTGTCTCCCGTTTCTTCTTGGAGGCACTCAGCGCTATGAGTTTCCCTCTTAGAAATGCTTTCATTGTGTCCCATAGGTTTGGGTACGTTGTGGCTTCATTTTCATTAAACTCTAAAAAGTCTTTAATTTCTTTCTTTATTCCTTCCTTGACCAAGGTATCATTGAGAAGAGTGTTATTCAGTTTCCACGTGAATGTTGGCTTTCCATTATTTATGTTGTTATTGAAGATCAGTCTTAGGCCATGGTGGTCTGATAGGATACATGGGACAATTTCAATATTTTTGTATCTATTGAGGCCTGTTTTGTGACCAATTATATGGTCAATTTTGGAGAAGGTCCCGTGAGGTGCTGAGAAGAAGGTATATCCTTTTGTTTTAGGATAAAATGTTCTGTAGATATCTGTTAAGTCCATTTGTTTCATAACTTTTGTTATGAGTAGCCATTTTAATATCGGATAAAATCGACTTCCAACCCAAAGTTATCAAAAAAGACAAGGAGGGACACTTCATACTCATCAAAGGTAAAATCCTCCAAGAGGAACTCTCAATTCTGAATATCTACGCACCAAATGCAAGGGCAGCCACATTCATTAGAGACACTTTAGTAAAGCTCAAAGCATACATTGCACCTCACACAATAATAGTGGGAGACTTCAACACACCACTTTCTTCAAAGGACAGATCGTGGAAACAGAAACTAAACAGGGACACAGTGAAACTAACAGAAGTTATGAAACAAATGGACCTTTTTCTTAAATTTAAACTGTAAATCATGAATTTGCTTGGGTAGAGGTCTGTGAAAATAACCCCAAAGACATCTTTTGGTTACGGTTTTGAATGGACTTGCTTCCCCATCATGCCTACTATTGGTAGATTACATAGCATAATAAAAGAATAAGAAATGATTTATCATAAATCAGTATTTATGATTAAGTGAATAAGCTAAAAGGAGAAATTAAGAGAAAATAAAAAAATGGATTAAATCATTTAAGAGATAGAAATTAGAGCTTATATTGCTAGATAAATATGGTATGAAAAAGATATTTTGTCTTAGTTTGAGTGAAAATAAGTTGTCACATATAAAAGATAAGCTGATACTTGGTTTATTTGAATTTAATGTATATGAGAATACAGTAGGGATAAGACTCCAAAACTCTATTTAAATTTTTTCTAAGGCTATGCTTTAAATTTTGAAAGTATTTTCTATTTTACATATGTGTGTATGTGTACGCACATTTGGGTATATGTGTCATGGCATACACGTGGAAGTCAGAGGAAAACTTGCTGTATTCCAGGTGTCTGTTCTCACTTTCCACTCTGTAGGATAAAGAGATTTAACTCTAAATGTGAACAATAGTACCAAGCAACTTTGCCTACTGTGCCATCACAATAGCAGGGGAGATTTTAATTCAGTTTATACAGTGATAAGCATGGAGCATTAGAGGCCTTGTGATGAAAGGAATTTTTTATGAATATGACCAAGTTTTAGATCCAAGATATATATTAATAAGGGATGTATTATAGCAAGTATATGCATGGCATCACATTAATTTAGCTAAGATTGTAAGAATGCCACAAAATTGGACAATGGGACAAGAAACAATTTCCTGTTCTTGAATCCTGAGTCTCTCAGAAATCAGTCCACTTAGGAGAACATGCAGGCAACAAAAGCAACAAAGCTTCTTAGACAGGGAACCTTCAGGCCTTCATCCTTAGCAAGGAGGCAGAGCTGAGACCAAGACCTCTGCACAGCTTTCCCACCAAAAGAGAGACAGCTTCTAGGGAGGATCTGACCCCGGAACTCAGGTGAGATCGCCATATTGTATCCCAGGTCTCTCAGAGAACAGTCCATGCAGAAGAGTACACAGGCCACAGACTTGGTCAGGGACGCTTCAGACCTTCATCCTCAGCAAGGAGGTAGAGTTGAGCTCCAGACTTCTGTGAAACTTTCTTGGCAGAGGAGAGCTTGTCTGCACAGAGTGCTCTGACCACTGGGATTCAGGAGAGAGTTGGAACCTCAGGAGTACTGATAGAGGCTACTAGAATCACAGGAGGAACCAGCTTCAGACAGAGACAGACAGCTAGAATATATAACACTAGAGATTACCGGATGGCAAAAGACAAACCTAAGAATCTAACTAAAAGAAATAAAGACCACTCAGCATCATCAAAACGCGGAACTCCCACCACAGCGAGTCCTGGATACACCAACACACCGAATAAGCAAGGTTCAGAGTAAAAATCATATCTCATGATGTTGGTAGAGGATTTTAAGAAGGGCATTAATAACTCTCTTAGAGAAATGCAGGAAAACACTGCTAAAGACTTAGAAGTACTTAAAGTGGAAGCAGAAAAATCCCTTAAAGAATTACAGGAATATACAAACAAACAAGAAATGGAATTGAATAAAACCATCCAAGATCTAAAAACGGAATTAGTAACAATAAAAAAAAAAAAAAAGGCAGACAACTCTGGGTATAAAAATATGAGGATAGAAATCAGGAACCATAGATGTGAGCATCAGCAACAGAGTTTGAGAGATGTAAGAGGGATTCTCAGGTGCAGAAGATTCCATAGAAAACATGAACACAACAATCAAAGAAAATGCAAAATGAAAAAAGATCATAAGTCAAAACATCCAGGAAATCCAAGACACAATGAGAAGACCAAACCTAAGGATAACAGGTATAGGCGAGGATGAAGATTTTCAAATTAAAGGGCCAGTAAATATTTTCAAAAATTATAGAAGAAAATTTCTGTAACCTAAAGAAAGAGATCCCTATGAACATACAAGAAGCCTACAGAACACCAAATAGACTGGACCAGAAAAGAAATTCCTCCTGACACATAATAATCAGAACAACAAGTGCAGTAAATGAAGATAGAATATTAAAAGCAGCAAGGGAATAAGGTCATGTGACATATAAAGGCAGAGCTATTAGAATTACACCAGACTTCTCACCAAAGACCATGAAAGCCATAAGGTCCTCAAAAGATGTTATACAGACCCTAAGAGAAGACAAATGCCAGCTCAGGCTACATTACCCAACAAAACTCTCAATTACCATAGGTGGAGAAAACAAAGTATTCTGTGACAAAACCAAATTCACACAATATTTTTCCATGAATCTAGCCCTTCAAAGGATGATAATGGGAAAACTTCAACACAAGGAGGGAAATTACTCCCTAGAAAAAGCAAGAAAGTAATCCTTCACCATACCTAAAAGAAGATAGGCACAAGAGTAGAATCTCAACTCTAACAATAAAAATAACAGGAAGCAACAATTATTTTTCTTCATATCTTTTAATATCAATAGACTCAATTCCCCAATAAAAAGGTATAGACTAACAGACTGGCTACACAAACAGGACCCAACATTTTGCTGCTTACAGGAAAAACACCTCAGGGAAAAAGAGAAATACTACCTCAGAGTAAAAGGCTGGAAAACAATTTTCCAAGCAACTTGTCCGAAGAAACAAACTGGAGTAACCAATCCAATAAAAAAAAAATCAATTTCCAGCCCAAAGTTAACAAAAAAGACAAGGAGGGGCACTTCATATTCATCACAGGTAAAATCCTCCAAGATGAATTCTCAATTCTGATTATCTATGCTTCAAATGAAAGGGCATCTACATTCATTAAAGGATCCAGAGTAAAGGACAAAGCACACATTGTACCACACACAATAATAGCGAGAGACTTTATCACCAGACTCTCAGTAATGGACAGATCCTAGAAAAAAACTAAAGAAAGACACATCGAAACCAACAGAAGTTATGAAATAAATGGATCTAACAGATATCTACTGAGCATTTTACCCTAAAACAAAAGGATATACCTTCTCAGCACCTCATGGAACCTTCTCCAAAATTGAGCATATAATTGGTCACAAAATATGCCTCAACATATACAAAAATATTGAACTTATTCCATTCATTGTATCAGATCATGAAGGACTAACGCTGATCATCAATAACAACATAAATAATAAACAACCAACATTCAAGCATAAGCTGAATGACAATCTACTCAATGATAACTTGGTCAAGGAAAAAATAAAGAAAGAAATTAGACTTTTTAGAGTTTAATGAAAAAGAAGCCACAACATACCCAAATGTATGGGACACAATGAAAGCATTTTTAAGAGGAAAACTGATCTGAGTGCCTCTGAAAAGAAAGTAGAGAGAACATACACTAGCAGCTTGACAGCACACTTAAAAGCTCTAGACTAAAAGGAAGCAAATTAACCCAAGAGGAGGAGAAGGCAGGAAATAATCAAACTCAAGGCAGAAATCACCCAAGTGTAAACAAAAAGAACTATACAAAGAATCAACCAAACCAGGACCTTTTTAATTTTATTTTTATTGTTATTTTTTTTTTTTTGGAAAATCTTCAAGATAGATATACCATTAGCAAGACTAACTAGAGGGCACAGGGACAGTATCCTAACAAACAAAATCAGAAAGAAAAGGGAGACATAACATCAGAACCTAAGGAAATCCAAAACATCATCAGATTCTACTATAAAAGCCAATACTCAACAAAACTGTAAAACCTGCTTTAAATGGACACATTTCTAGACAGATACCAGGTACCAAAGTTAAATCAGGATCAGATTAATGATATAAACAGTCCCATATCACCTAAAGAAATAGAAGCATTCATTAGTAGTCTCCCAACCAAAAAATGCCCAGGACCAGATGGGTTCAGTGCAGTTCTATCAGAGTTTCAAAGAAGACCTAATATCAATTCTCCTCAAACTATTCCAAAAAATAGAAACAGAATATACTCTACCCAATTCACTCAATGAAGCCACAATTACTCTGATTCCTAAACCACATAAAGACCCAACAAAGAAAGAGAACTTCAAAATACCTTATGAATGTCGATGCAAAAATACACAATACATTTCTTAGAAACCAAATTCAAGAACACATCGTAGTGATGATCCATCATGATCAAAAAGGCTTCATCTCAGGGATGCAGGGATGAGTTTATATGCACAAACATATCAAGATAATCCTCTATATAAACAAACTCAAAGGAAAAAAAAAAACACACATGATCTTCTTCTTGGTTGCTGAGAAAGCATTTGATAAAATCCAATACCCATTCATGATAAAAGACTTGGAAAGATCAGGAACTCAAGGCCCACACCTAAACATAATAAATGCAATATACATCAAACCAGTAGCCAACATTAAACTAAATGGAGAGAAACTTGAATCAATCCTACTAAAAACAGGGACTATACAAGGCTGCCCACATTCTCCTTACATATTCAATATAGTACTTTAAGTCCTAGCCAGAGCAATTAGACAACAAAAGGAGAACAAGGGTAGACAAATTGGAAAGGAAGAAGTAAAAATATCACTATTCGCAGATGATATAATAGTATATATAAGTGCCCCCAACATTTCACCAGAGAGCTCCTAGACCTGATAAACAGCTTCAGTGCAGTAGCTGGGTAAAGTTAATTCAAAGAAATCAGTGGCATTTCTCTACACCAAGGATAAACAGGCTGAGAAAGAAATTAGGGAATCAGCACCCTTCAAAATAGTCACAAATAATATAAAATACCTTGGCGTGACTCTAACTAAGGAAATGAAAGATCTGTATGATAAGTACTTCAAGTCTCTGAAGAACGAAATCTAAAAAGATCCCAGAAGATGGAAAGAACTCCCATGCTCATGGATTGGCAGGATCAATATAGTCAAAATGGCTATCTTGATGAAAGCAACCTACAGATTCAATGAAATCACCATCAAAATCCCAACTCAGTTCTTCATAGAGTTAGAGAGGGTAATTTGCAAATTCATCTGGAATAACCAAAAACCTAGGATAGGAAAAACTCTTCTCAAGGATAAAAGAACCTCTGGTGGAATAATCATGCCTGACCTCAAGCTGTACTACAGAACAACTGTGATAAAAACTGCATGGTACTGATACAGAAAGAGACAGAGAGACTAATGAAATAGAATTAAAGGAAGAGAAGTGAACCCACAAATCTATGGTCAGTGGATCTTTGACAAAGGAGCTAAAATCATCCAGTGGAAAAAATACAGCCTTTTCAACAATGCTGGCTCAAATCCTGGATATCACATAGAAAGAATGCAAATTGATCCATTCTTATCTCCTCGTACAAAGCTCAAGTCTAAGTGGATCAAGGAATTCCACGTAAAACCAGAGACACTGAAATTTATAGAGGGAAAAGTTTGGGAAATCCTCAAAGATATGGGAACAGGGGAAATATTCCTGAATAGAACATCAATGGCTTTTGCTGTAAGATCAAGCATCAACAAATGGCACTTCATAAAATTGTAAAGCATCTGTAAAGTAAAAGACACTGTCAATAAGACAAAAAGGCTACCAAGAGATTGGGAAAGGATTTTTAACAATCCTAAATCCAATAGGGGACTAATATCCAGTACATATAAAGATCTCAAGAAGATAGACTCCAGAAAATCAAATAACCCTATTTTAAAAAATGGGGTACAGAGCTAAACAAAGAATTCTCAACTGAGGAATAAAAAATGGCTGAGAAGCACCTGAAAAAAATGTTCAACATTCTTAATCATTAGGGAAATGGAAATCAAAACAATCTTGAAATTCTACCTAACACCAGTCAGAATGGCTAAGATCAAAAATTCAAGTGACAGCAGATGCTGGGGAGGATGTGGAGAAAGAGGAACACTCCTCCATTGTTGGTGGGATTGCAAGCTGGTACAACCATTCTGGAAATCAGTCTGGCATTTTCTCAGAAAATTTGACATAGTATTACCTGAAGATCCAACAATACTTCTCCTGGGCATATACTCAGAATATTCTAACTTTAATAAAGGTACATGCTCCACTATGTTCATAGCAGCCTTATTTATGATAGCCAGAAGCTGGAAAGAATCCAGATGTCCCTCAACAGAGGAATTGATACAGAAAATATGGTACATTTAAACAATAGAGTACTACTCAGCTATTGAGAACAATGAATTTATGAAATTCTTAAGCAAATGGATGTATCTGGAAGATATCATCCTGAGTGAGCTAACCCAATCACAAAATAACACACATGATATGGACTCACTGATAAGTTGATATTAGCTCAGAAAATTAGAATACCCAAGATACAATTTGCAAAACACATGAAACTCAAGAAGAAAGAAGATCAAAGGGTGGATGCATCATTCCTTCCTAGAATGGGGAACAAAATACCCATGGAAGGAGTTATAGAGACAAAGTTCGAAGCTGAGACAGGTAAAGGACCATCCAGAGATTGCCCCATCTGGCATTCCATCTCATAAAAAATACCAAACCCAGACACTATTGCATATGCCAGCAAGATTTTGGTGACTTGACCCTGACATAGCTGTCTCTTGTGATGCTATGCCAGTGCCTGTCAAATACAGAAGTGGATGCTCATGTTCATCTATTGGATGGAACAAAGGGCCCCCAATGTAGGAGCTAGAAAAAGTACCCAAAGAGCTAATGGGTTCTGCAACCCTATAGGAGGAACAACAATATGTACTAATCAGTACCCCCAAAGCACGTGTCTCTAGTTGAATATGTAGAATAGAATATACCAGAGAATGTTGGCTATCAATGGGAGGAGAGGCTTTTGGTTTTGTGAAGATTATTTGCCCAAGCACAGGGGAATTCCAGGGCCAGAAATTAGGAGCGGTAGTTTGGGGAGCAGGGCAGGGGAGGTTATAGGAGACTTTCGGAGAGGAAACTAGGAAAGGGGCTACCATATGCAAAGTAAATGAAGAAAATATCCAATAAAATAAAATAAACGAATAATTTCCTCCATTAAATAAGTGTGTGTGAGACAAGACTATGGAAAACAACACAAATTGAATTTGATATCTCTTTACTGGGTTTTTGAAATGCATATACTCATCATTGTTATATGTAATTCTCAAGATAGCCATGTAAGAGCGAGTTGTATTTAACCTCAATTTTCACCTAAAAATAAATAATTAAAACTCGAAAACCTGTCACCTAATTGTGGACTTAAAGTGTTGTTCCTTTCTGTAATTTTAGCACATCCTACTTCATCATTGAGGAGATGTGAATCATAATTTTACATTTCTCTTACTTTTTTTTTTCTGTGACATAAAAACAATTCTCTGAGTCCTATATATCTTCACTTTCTTCTGCAAAAATTTAAGGCTACTTTCACAGAATTGTGTAGTACATATATGAGTGTATGTATATTACACTTAAACACTATCAATGCACAGTTATATATATTGTTTCATATTCTTCTCTTATAATAAGAAGCAAAGTTCATTGGATTCTATGTGATGAATTTATTTTATATTCTGGCAACAAAATTAATGTTTCCCAAAGCTAGTCTAGACATAATTTACCTTCACTAGAAAATAATATTTGAACACATTTAGCAATAAATTATATTACAGATGAAGTAGTTAGCAATGCTAACATCATCATTTTTTTGTTTGTTTATTTTTTTTAAAGAGCAAACTCATGTAGTTAGATATCATTTTTGGAATACTGTGGTGTTAAATAGGTTCAGAGGAAGGGTATTGCATTTCATGAAAAAGTACATGTGAAGTTTATTATACACTTTCTAATCAAACATCTAGGAATTGTAGCTCAATTTTTAGTTGTAAGCATGAACCTCATTAATGTATCACTACAAAATTTCTATACATTTGTATGCAAGAATTTTTTGTACCCTACTTTTTGAAATGAAATAAGCAAAAAGTTTAATTTTATTTTAAAAGGAACAAATTGGTTTGAGCTTACCATTGAAATGCAACCTCTTCTTTACTGGAATAAGTTTGAAACTTATTTTCATTTTAATTTTGAAATCTGAAATTACTAATCCCTTCATGGTAAACATAAAAGCATTAGAAATTCATATAACATCAAATAGAAACTTGCCATAAATTCTAAATAAAAATTATGTGTATTGCAGTGTACAAGATGGAATTTTAAAATATTTTTCTTCTTTCACCTGATGTGTAGATGTATTTAGTAATGACCACTTGGGATTGGATAACCTATCAGTGTACATATCCTGGAAGAAAACTGTCAGCAGTGCTTAATTGACTGTAGATCTTCATCTACGAGTGATGTCCTATGAAATTTTCCTTATCCACACTAGCACATCAGCTGTTATTTCCATTGTTTCAGCTCTTGTTTATTCTGCACTTTCCACAATACAATGGGAAATTGATTCATTTTTCCTATATATAATTTCTTCTTCTTTCTATTTTTTAACTTTTAATTCTGCTATTATTCTCTAAGCAGGGTCAATACATAGAATCAGGAGCTTACCTTTGCTGGAATATGGATTTATTAGGTAGCTGTGCAACTATCGGCCTATTCTGTATTTATATATAATACTTTCTAAATTTGAGTTGACTGTATTATCTAATGCATGACCTTTAAATGATATATTGCATCTTAATTATTGTACCCAATACACCTCTAAATTTCATATATTCTTACAGAAGCACTGCTATTATGCAAAAAGAAATCTTTTTGATTGAAAATTTCTGAACTTGCAATATGTAATGAAGAGTCATACAAAGGGAGCAAATTAATAATGAAGTTACTGCATGAAAATTTGCCATTGTATATATTATTAAACCAAAGAGGTAGAATAGTAGCAAAAAAGAGGGAAATTAACTGGCTGTCATATTTTGCCTGTTTGATTCTAAAATTTATACTGTAGACCTTTGGCATACATACTGCAATATACATAATTTTTATTTAGAATTTATGACAAGTTTCTATTTAAAGTTAATAAATCTCCAATGCATTCATGTTTACCATGAAGAGATTCGTAGTTCTAGTTAAAATTTAGAGGGTTGTTTTTCATTTTGAAATAGGGGAGATCTTGGTTCCTGGATCATCTAGACTAGGCTGCACAGGTTAGAGTGTGGACTACAGAAGCTAACAGCTTCTGGGACAGGCAAAACCCACAGAGCTTCTGAGGCAAACCCATTAGGGTCTCCAGACATCCGGGCAACTTCCCTGCCAGCAGAGAGGTGTCCACCCTGCTGGAGCACCTGAGGGAGCCATCTTGGTTCCTGGATCCTGCTGAGTCTAGTTTGCACAGGTGCGAGTGTGGAATACAGAAGCTAACAGCTTCTGGGACAGGCCCCGTTTTGGGCCTTCATCTTCTACCAGGAGGCAAGTCCAAACGCCAGATATCTGTGCACCTTCCCTGCAAGAGGAGAGCTTGCCTGCAGAGAGTGCTCTAACCACTGAAACTCAGGAGAGAGCTAGTCTCAGGTCTGCTGGTAGAGGCTAACAGATCACGAGAGGAACAAGCTCTAACAAGAGACAACTATAACAACTGACTCCAGAGAATACCAGATGGTAAAAGGTAGGCTTAAGAATTTTAGTAACGACCTTGCCAGCAGAGTCTTGCCCAACACCCGCAAGGGCCCACACGGGACTCCCCACGGGACCCTAAGACCTCTGGTGAGTGGACCACAGTGCCTGCCCCAATCCAATCGCGCGGAACTTGAGACTGCGGTACATAGGGAAGCAGGCTACCCGGGCCTGATCTGGGGCACAAGTCCCTTCCGCTCGACTCGTGACTCGAGCCCCGGGCTACCTTGCCAGCAGAGTCTTGCCCAACACCCGCAAGGGTCCACACAGGACTCCCCATGGGACCCTAAGACCTCTGGTGAGTGGATCACAGTGCCTGCCCCAATCCAATCGCGCGGAACTCGAGACTGCGGTACATAGGGAAGCAGGCTACCCGGGCCTGATCTGGGGCACAAGTCCCTTCTGCTCGACTCGAGACTCGAGCCCCGGGCTACCTTGCCAGCAGAGTCTTGCCCAACACCCGCAAGGGCCCACACGGGACTCCCCACGGGACCCTAAGACCTCTGGTGAGTGGACCACAGTGCCTGCCCCAATCCAATCGCGCGGAACTTGAGACTGCGGTACATAGGGAAGCAGGCTACCCGGGCCTGATCTGGGGCACAAGTCCCTTCTGCTCGACTCGAGACTCGAGCCCCGGGCTACCTTGCCAGCAGAGTCTTGCCCAACACCCGCAAGGGTCCACACGGGACTCCCCACGGGACCCTAAGACCTCTGGTGAGTGGATCACAGTGCCTGCCCCAATCCAATCGCGCGGAACTTGAGACTGCGGTACATAGGGAAGCAGGCTACCTGGGCCTGATCTGGGGCACAAGTCCCTTCCGCTCGACTCGAGACTCGAGCCCCGGGCTACCTTGCCATCAGAGTCTTGCCCAACACCCGCAAGGGTCCACACGGGACTCCCCACGGGACCCTAAGACCTCTGGTGAGTGGACCACAGTGCCTGCCCCAATCCAATCGCGCGGAACTTGAGACTGCGGTACATAGGGAAGCAGGCTACCCGGGCCTGATCTGGGGCACAAGTCCCTTCCGCTCGACTCGAGACTCGAGCCCTGGGCTACCTTGCCAGCAGAGTCTTGCCCAACACCCGCAAGGGTCCACACGGGACTCCCCACGGGACCCTAAGACCTCTGGTGAGTGGATCACAGTGCCTGCCCCAATCCAATCGCGCGGAACTTGAGACTGCGGTACATAGGGAAGCAGGCTACCCGGGCCTGATCTGGGGCACAAGTCCCTTCCGCTCGACTTGTGACTCGAGCCCCGGGCTACCTTGCCAGCAGAGTCTTGCCCAACACCCGCAAGGGTCCACACAGGACTCCCCACGGGACCCTAAGACCTCTGGTGAGTGGATCACAGTGCCTGCCCCAATCCAATCGCGCGGAACTCGAGACTGCGGTACATAGGGAAGCAGGCTACCCGGGCCTGATCTGGGGCACAAGTCCCTTCTGCTCGACTCGAGACTCGAGCCCCGGGCTACCTTGCCAGCAGAGTCTTGCCCAACACCCGCAAGGGTCCACACGGGACTCCCCACGGGACCCTAAGACCTCTGGTGAGTGGATCACAGTGCCTGCCCCAATCCAATCGCGCGGAACTTGAGACTGCGGTACATAGGGAAGCAGGCTACCCGGGCTTGATCTGGGGCACAAACCCCTTCCACTCCACTCGAGCCCCGGCTACCTTGCCAGCTGAGTCGCCTGACACCCGCAAGGGCCCACACAGGATTCCACACGTGATCCTAAGACCTCTAGTGAGTGGAACACAACTTCTGCCAGGAGTCTTGTTCGAACACCAGATATCTGGGTACCTGCCTTGCAAGAAGAGAGCTTGCCTGCAGAGAATACTCTGCCCACTGAAACTAAGGAGAGTGCTACCCTCCAGGTCTGCTCATAGAGGCTAACAGAGTCACCTGAAGAACAAGCTCTTAACAGTGACAACTAAAACAGCTAGCTTCAGAGATTACCAGATGGCGAAAGGCAAACGTAAGAATCCTACTAACAGAAATCAAGACCACTCACAATCATCAGAACGCAGCACTCCCACCCCACCTAGTCCTGGGCACTCCAACACAACCGAAAATCTAGACCCAGATTTAAAAACATTTCTCATGATGATGATAGAGGACATCAAGAAGGACTTTCATAAGTCACTTAAAGATTTACAGGAGAGCACTGCTAAAGAGTTACAGGCTCTTAAAGAAAAGCAGGAAAACACAGCCAAACAGGTGATGGAAATGAACAAAACCATACTAGAACTAAAAGGGGAAGTAGACACAATAAAGAAAACCCAAAGCGAGGCAACGCTGGAGATAGAAACCCTAGGAAAGAGATCTGGAACCATAGATGCGAGCATCAGCAACAGAATACAAGAAATGGAAGAGAGAATCTCAGGTGCAGAAGATTCCATAGAGAACATCGACACAACAGTCAAAGAAAATACAAAATGCAAAAGGATCCTAACTCAAAACATCCAGGTAATCCAGGACACAATGAGAAGACCAAACCTACGGATAATAGGAATTGATGAGAATGAAGATTTTCAACTTAAAGGGCCAGCTAATATCTTCAACAAAATAATAGAAGAAAACTTCCCAAACATAAAAAAAGAGATGCCCATGATCATACAAGAAGCATACAGAACTCCAAATAGACTGGACCAGAAAAGAAATTCCTCCCGACACATAATAATCAGAACAACAAATGCACTAAATAAAGATAGAATATTAAAAGCAGTAAGGGAGAAAGGTCAAGTAACATATAAAGGAAGGCCTATCAGAATTACACCAGACTTTTCACCAGAGACTATGAAAGCCAGAAGAGCCTGGACAGATGTTATACAGACACTAAGAGAACACAAATGCCAGCCCAGGCTACTATACCCGGCCAAACTCTCAATTACCATAGATGGAGAAACCAAAGTATTCCACGACAAAACCAAGTTCACACAATATCTTTCCACGAATCCAGCCCTTCAAAGGATAATAACAGAAAAGAAGCAATACAAGGACGGAAATCACGCCCTAGAACAACCAAGAAAGTAATCATTCAACAAACCAAAAAGAAGACAGCCACAAGAACAGAATGCCAACTCTAACAACAAAAATAAAAGGGAGCAACAATTACTTTTCCTTAATATCTCTTAATATCAATGGACTCAATTCCCCAATAAAAAGACATAGACTAACAGACTGGCTACACAAACAGGACCCAACATTCTGCTGCTTACAGGAAACCCATCTCAGGGAAAAAGACAGACACTACCTCAGAGTGAAAGGCTGGAAAACAATTTTCCAAGCAAATGGACTGAAGAAACAAGCTGGAGTAGCCATTTTAATATCGGATAAAATCGACTTCCAACCCAAAGTTATCAAAAAAGACAAGGAGGGACACTTCATACTCATCAAAGGTAAAATCCTCCAAGAGGAACTCTCAATTCTGAATATCTACGCACCAAATGCAAGGGCAGCCACATTCATTAGAGACACTTTAGTAAAGCTCAAAGCATACATTGCACCTCACACAATAATAGTGGGAGACTTCAACACACCACTTTCTTCAAAGGACAGATCGTGGAAACAGAAACTAAACAGGGACACAGTGAAACTAACAGAAGTTATGAAACAAATGGACCTGACAGATATCTACAGAACATTTTATCCTAAAACAAAAGGATATACCTTCTTCTCAGCACCTCACGGGACCTTCTCCAAAATTGACCATATAATTGGTCACAAAACAGGCCTCAATAGATACAAAAATATTGAAATTGTCCCATGTATCCTATCAGACCACCATGGCCTAAGACTGATCTTCAATAACAACATAAATAATGGAAAGCCAACATTCACGTGGAAACTGAATAACACTCTTCTCAATGATACCTTGGTCAAGGAAGGAATAAAGAAAGAAATTAAAGACTTTTTAGAGTTTAATGAAAATGAAGCCACAACGTACCCAAACCTATGGGACACAATGAAAGCATTTCTAAGAGGGAAACTCATAGCGCTGAGTGCCTCCAAGAAGAAACGGGAGACAGCACATACTAGCAGCTTGACAACACATCTAAAAGCCCTAGAAAAAAAGGAAGCAAATTCACCCAAGAGGAGTAGACGGCAGGAAATAATCAAACTCAGGGGTGAAATCAACCAAGTGGAAACAAGAAGAACTATTCAAAGAATTAACCAAACGAGGAGTTGGTTCTTTGAGAAAATCAACAAGATAGATAAACCCTTAGCTAGACTCACTAAAGGGCACAGGGACAAAATCCTAATTAACAAAATCAGAAATGAAAAGGGAGACATAACAACAGATCCTGAAGAAATCCAAAACACCATCAGATCCTTCTACAAAAGGCTATACTCAACAAAACTGGAAAACCTGGACGAAATGGACAAATTTCTGGACAGATACCAGGTACCAAAGTTGAATCAGGATCAAGTTGACCATCTAAACAGTCCCATATCACCTAAAGTAATAGAAGCAGTTATTAATAGTCTCCCAACCAAAAAAAGCCCAGGACCAGATGGGTTTAGTGCAGAGTTCTATCAGACCTTCAAAGAAGATCTAATTCCAATTCTGCACAAACTATTTCACAAAATAGAGGTAGAAGGTACTCTACCCAACTCATTTTATGAAGCCACTATTACTCTGATACCTAAACCACAGAAAGATCCAACAAAGATAGAGAACTTCAGACCAATTTCTCTTATGAATATCGATGCAAAAATCCTCAATAAAATTCTCGCTAACCGAATCCAAGAACACATTAAAGCAATCATCCATCCTGACCAAGTAGGTTTTATTCCAGGGATGCAGGGATGGTTTAATATACGAAAATCCATCAATGTAATCCATTATATAAACAAACTCAAAGACAAAAACCACATGATCATCTCGTTAGATGCAGAAAAAGCATTTGACAAGATCCAACACCCATTCATGATAAAAGTTTTGGAAAGATCAGGAATTCAAGGCCCATACCTAAACATGATAAAAGCAATCTACAGCAAACCAGTAGCCAACATCAAAGTAAATGGAGAGAAGCTGGAAGCAATCCCACTAAAATCAGGGACTAGACAAGGCTGCCCACTTTCTCCCTACCTTTTCAACATAGTACTTGAAGTATTAGCCAGAGCAATTCGACAACAAAAGGAGATCAAGGGGATACAAATTGGAAAAGAGGAAGTCAAAATATCACTTTTTGCAGATGATATGATAGTATATATAAGTGACCCTAAAAATTCTACCAGAGAGCTCCTAAACCCGATAAACAGCTTCGGTGAAGTAGCTGGATATAAAATAAACTCAAACAAGTCAATGGCCTTTCTCTATACAAAGAATAAACAAGCTGAGAAAGAAATTAGGGAAACAACACCCTTCTCAATAGTCACAAATAATATAAAATATCTTGGCGTGACTCTAACTAAGGAGGTGAAAGATCTGTATGATAAAAACTTCAAATCTCTGAAGAAAGAAATTAAAGAAGATCTCAGAAGATGGAAAGATCTCCCATGCTCATGGATTGGCAGGATCAACATTGTAAAAATGGCTATCTTGCCAAAAGCAATCTACAGATTCAATGCAATCCCCATCAAAATTCCAACTCAATTCTTCAACGAATTGGAAGGAGCAATTTGCAAATTTGTCTGGAATAACAAAAAACCTAGGATAGCAAAAAGTCTTCTCAAGGATAAAAGAACTTCTGGCGGAATCACCATGCCAGACCTAAAGCTTTACTACAGAGCAATTGTGATAAAAACTGCATGGTACTGGTATAGAGACAGACAAGTAGACCAATGGAATAGAATTGAAGATCCAGAAATGAACCCACACACCTATGGTCACTTGATCTTCGACAAGGGAGCTAAAACCATCCAGTGGAAGAAAGACAGCATTTTCAACAATTGGTGCTGGCACAACTGGTTGTTATCGTGTAGAAGAATGCGAATCGATCCATACTTATCTCCTTGTACTAAGGTCAAATCTAAGTGGATCAAGGAACTTCACATAAAACCAGAGACACTGAAACTTATAGAGGAGAAAGTGGGGAAAAGCCTTGAAGATATGGGCACAGGGGAAAAATTCCTGAACAGAACAGCAATGGCTTATGCTGTAAGATCGAGAATCGACAAATGGGACCTAATGAAACTCCAAAGTTTCTGCAAGGCAAAAGACACCGTCAATAAGACAAAAAGACCACCAACAGATTGGGAAAGGATCTTTACCTATCCTAAATCAGATAGGGGACTAATATCCAACATATATAAAGAACTCAAGAAGGTGGACTTCAGAAAATCAAATAACCCCATTAAAAAATGGGGCTCAGAACTGAACAAAGAATTCTCACCTGAGGAATACCGAATGGCAGAGAAGCACTGAAAAAATGTTCAACATCCTTAATCATCAGGGAAATGCAAATCAAAACAACCCTGAGATTCCACCTCACCCCAGTCAGAATGGCTAAGATCAAAAATTCAGGTGACAGCAGATGCTGGCGAGGATGTGGAGAAAGAGGAACACTCCTCCATTGTTGGTGGGAGTGCAGGCTTGTACAACCACTCTGGAAATCAGCCTGGCGGTTCCTCAGAAAACTGGACATAGTACTACCGGAGGATCCAGCAATACCTCTCCTGGGCATATATCCAGAAGATGCCCCAACAGGTAAGAAGGACACATGCTCCACTATGTTCATAGCAGCCTTATTTATAATAGCCAGAAGCTGGAAAGAACCTAGATGCCCCTCAACAGAGGAATGGATACAGAAAATGTGGTACATCTACACAATGGAGTACTACTCAGCTATTAAAAAGAATGAATTTATGAAATTCCTAGGCAAATGGATGGACCTGGAGGGCATCATCCTGAGTGAGGTAACACATTCACAAAGAAACTCACACAATATGTATTCACTGATAAGTGGATATTAGCCCCAAACCTAGGATACCCAAGATATAAGATATAATTTGCTAAACACATGAAACTCAAGGAGAATGAAGACTGAAGTGTGGACACTATGCCCCTCCTTAGATTTGGGAACAAAACACCCATGGAAGGAGTTACAGAGACGGAGTTTGGAGCTGAGATGAAAGGATGGACCATGTAGAGACTGCCATAGCCAGGGATCCACCCCATAATCAGCATCCAAACGCTGACACCATTGCATACACTAGCAAGATTTTATTGAAAGGACGCAGATGTAGCTGTCTCTTGTGAGACTATGCCGGGGCCCAGCAAACACAGAAGTGGATGCTCACAGTCAGCTAATGGATGGATCATAGGGCTTCCAATGGAGGAGCTAGAGAAAGTAGCCAAGGAGCTAAAGGGATCTGCAACCCTATAGGTGGAACAACATTATGAGCTAACCAGTACCCCGGAGCTCTTGACTCTAGCTGCATATATATCAAAAGATGGCCTAGTCGGCCATCACTGGAAAGAGAGGCCCATTGGACTTGCAAACTTTATATGCCCCAGTACAGGGGAATACCAGGGCCAAAAAGGGGGAGTGGGTGGGCAGGGGAGTGGGGGTGGGTGGATATGGGGGACTTTTGGTATAGCATTGGAAATGTAAATGAGTTAAATACCTAATAAAAAATGGAAAAAAAAAAAGACACACAAACTAAAAGGCAAAAAAAAAAAAAAAAAAAAAAAAAAGAATTTTAGTAACAGAAACCAAGACCACTCGCCATCATCAGAACCCAGCACTCCCACCTCAGCCAGTCTTGTGAACCCCAACACACCAAAAAGCTAGATCCGGATTTAAAGGCATATCTCATGATGATGGTAGAGGATATCAATAAGGACTTTAATAACTCACTTAAAGAAATACAGAACACTGCTAAAGAGTGGCAAGTCCTTAAAGAAAAACAGGAATACACATAAAAACAGATGATGGAAATGAACAAAACCATACTAGATATAAAAAGGGAAGTAGACACAATAAAGAAAACCGAAAGTATAGCAATGCTGGAGATAGAAAACCTAGGAAAGAAATCTGGAACCATATATGTGAGCATCAGCAACAAATTACAAGAGATGAAAAAGAGAATCTCAGGTGCAGAAGATTCCATAGAGAACATCTGCACAACAATCAAAGAAAATGCAAAATGCAAAAAGATACCTAACTCAAAACATCCAGGAAATCCAGGACACAATGAGAAGACCAAACCTACAGATAATAGGAGTAGATGAGAGTTAAGATTTTCAACTTAAAGGGCCAGCAAATATCTTCAACAAAATTGTAGAAGAAAACTTCCCAAACCTAAAGAATGACATGCCAATGAACATACAAGAAGCCTACAGAACTGCAAATAGACTGGACCAGAAAAGAAATTCCTCCTGACACATGATAATCAGAACAACAAATGCACTAAATAAAGATAAAATATTAAAAGCAGTAAGGGAAAAAGATCAAGTAATATAAAAAGGGAGGCCTATCAGAATTACACCAGATTTTTCACCAGACACTATGAAAGCCAGAAGATCCTGGACAGATGTTATACAGACACCAAAAGAACACAGATGCCAGCCCAGGGTACTATACCCAGCCCAACTTTCAATTACCATAGATGGAGAAACCAAATGATTCCATGATAAAACCAAATTCATACATTGTTTCTCCACAAGTCCAGCCCTTCAAAGGATAATAACAGAAAAAATAAATAAATAAAAGGATGGAAACCATGTCCTAGAAAAAGCAAGAAAGTAATCCTTCAACAAACTTAAAAGAAGAGAGCCACAAGAACAGAATGACAACTCTAACAACGAAAATAATAGGAAATAACAATTACATTTCCTTAATATCTCTTAATAATAAAGGACTCATTCCTCAATAAACAGACATAGATTAACAGACTGGCTACACAAACAGGACCCAATATTTTCCTGCTTACAGTAAACCCATCTCAGGGAAAAAGACAGACACTACCTCAGAATGAAGGGCTGGAAAACAATTTTCCAAGCAAATGGTCTGAAGAAACAAACTGGAGTAGCCATTCTAATATCTAATAAAATTGACTTCCAACCAAAGTCATCAAAAAAAGACAAGGAGGGACACATTATACTCATCAAAGGTAAAATCTTCCAAGAGGAACTCTCAATTCTGAATATGTATGCTCCAAATATAAGGGCAGTCATATTCATTAAAGAAACTTTAGTAAAGCTCAAAACACACATTGCACCTCACACAATAATAATGGGAGACTTCAACATACCACTTCAATCAATGAACAGATCATGGAAATAGAAACTAAATAGGGACATAGTGAAACTAACAAAAGTTATGAAACAAATGGATCTAACAGATATCTACAGAACATTTTATCATAAAACAAAAGGATATTCCTTCTCCTGAGCACTTCATGGTACCTTCTCCAAAATTGACCATATAGTTGGTCACAAAACAGGCCTCGAGAGATACAAAAATACGGAAATTTTCCCATGCATCCTATCAGATCACCATGGACTAAGGCTGGTCTTCAATAACAACATAAATAACTGAAAGCCGACATTCATATGGAAACTGAACAACACTCCTTTCAATGACACCTTGGTCAAGGAAGGAATAAAGAAAGAAATTAAGGACATTTTAGAGTTTAATGAAAATGAAGCCACAACATACCCAAATTATGGGACACAATGAAAGTATTTCTAAGAGGAAACTCATAGCTCTGAGTGCCTCCAAAAAGGAATTAGAGAGAGCACACACTAGCAGCTTGACAACACCCCTAAAAGCTCTAAAACAAAAGGAAGAAAATTCACCCAAGAGGAGTAGATGGCAGGAAATAATCAAACTCAGGGGCGAAATCAACCAAGTGGAAACAAGAAGAACTATTCAAACAATCAACCAAAAAGGAGCTGGTTCTTTGACAAAACCAAAAGATAGATAAATCTTTAACCAGACTCACTAGAGCATACAGGGAGGACATCCTAATTACCAAAATCAGAAATGAAAAGGGAGATATAACAACAGATCCTGAAGAAACCCAAACACCATTAGATCCTTCTACAAAAGGCTATACTAAACAAAACTGGAGAACATGGATGAAATGGACAAATTTCTAGATAGATACAAGGTACCAAATTTAAATCAGGATCAGGTTAATGATCTAAACAGTCTTATAATCCCCTAAAAAATAGAAGCAGTCATTTCTAGTCAGTCTCCCAACCCAAAAAAAAAAGGAGGGGGCAGACCAGATGTGTTTAGTGCAGAGGTCTATCAGACCTTCAAAGAAGATCTAATTCCAGTTCTTCACAAACTATTCCACAAAATAGAAACAGAAGGTACTCTACCCAACTCATTCTATGAAGCCACAATTACTCTGATACCTAAACCACAAAAAGACCTAACAAAGATACAGTATGTCAGACCAATTTCCCTTATGAATATTGATACAAAAATACTCAATAAAATTCTCACTAACAGAATCCAAGAACGCATCAAAACAATCATCCATCCTGACAAAGTAGGTTTCTTTCCAGGGATGCAGGGATAATTTAATATATGGAAATTCATCAACGTAATCCACTATATAAACAAACTCAATGACAAAAACCACATGATCATCTCATTAGATGCAGAGAAATCATTTGACAAAATCCAACACCCATTCATGATAAAAGTCTTGGAAAGATCAGGAATTCAAGGCCCATGCCTAAAAATGATGAAAGCAATCTACAGCAAAACAGTAACTAACATCAAAGTAAATGGTGAGAAGTTGGAAGCAATCCCACTAAAATCAGGGACTAGACAAGGCTGCCCACTTTCTCCCTACCTATTCAACATTGTACTTGAAGTGCTAGCCAGAGCAATTGGACAACAAAAAGAGATCAAGGGGATACAAATTGGAAAGGAAGAAGTCAAAATATCACTTTTTGCAGATAATATGATAGTATTTATAAGTGATCATAAAATTCGACCAGAGAACTCCTAAACCTGATAAACGGCTTCAATAAAGTAGCTGTATATAAAATTAACTCAAACAAGTCAATGGTCTTTATTTACACTAAGGATAAATAGGCAGAGAAAGAAATTAGAGAAAGATCACCCTTCTCAATAGTCACAAATAATATAAAATACCTTGGTGTGACTCTAACTAAGGAAGTGAAAGACCTGTATGATAAGAACTTCAAGTCTCTGAAGAAAGAAATTAAAGAAGATCTCAGAAGATGGAAAGATCTCCCATGCTCATGGATTGGCAGGATCAACATAGTAAAAAGGGCTATCTTTCCAAAAGCAATCTACAGATTCAATGCAATCCCTATCAAAATTCTAACTCAATTCTTCAAAGAGTTAGAAAGGGCAATCTGCAACTTCATCTGGAGTAACAAAAAACCGAGGATAGCAAAAACTTTTCTCCAGGATAAAAGAACCTCTGGTGGCATCACCATGCCTGACCTAAAGCTGTACTCCAGAGCAATTGTGATAAAAAGTGTATGGTACTAGTATATCGACAGACAAGTAGACCAACGGAATAGAATTAAAGATCCAGAAATGAACCCACACAACTATTGTCGCTTGATCTTGGACAAGAGAGCTAAAACTATCTAGTGGAAAAAGGACAGCATTTCCAACAAATGGTGCTGGCACAATTGGTGGTTATGATGTAGAAGAATGTGAATTGATCAATTCCTATCTACTTGTATAAGGTCAAATCTAAGTGGATTAAGGAACTCCACATAAAAGCAGAGACATTGAAACTCATTGAATAGAAAGTGGGGAAAAACCTCTAAGATATGGGCACAGGGGAAAATTTCCTGAATAGAACAGCAATGGCTTGTGCAGTAAGATCAAGAATCATCAAATGGGACCTTATAAAATTGTAAAGCTTCTGGAAGGCAAAAGACACTGTCAATAAGACAAAAAGGCCACCAACAGATTGGGAAAGGATCTTTACCTATCTTAAATCAGATAGGGGACTAATATCCAATATATATAAAGAACTCAAGAAGGTGGACTCCAGAAAATAAAATGACCCCATTAAAAAATGGGGCCCACAGCTAAACAAAGAATTCTCACCTGAGGAATACTGAATGGCTGAGAAATACCTGAAAAAATGTTCAGCATCCTTAATCATCAGTGAAATGCAAATCAAAACAACCCTGAGATTCCACCTCACACCAGTCTGAACGGGTAAGATCAAAATTTCAGGTGACAGCAGATGATGGCAAGGGTGTGGAGAAAGAGGAACACTACTCCATTGTTGTTGGGATTGCAAGCTTGTACAACCACTCTGGAAATCAGTTTGGTGGTTCCTCAGAAAACTGTACATAGTACTACCGGAAGATTCCTGCAATACCTCTCCTGGGCATATATCCAGATGTTCCAACTGGTAAGAAGGAAACATGCTCCACTATGTTCATAGCAGCCTTATTTATAATAGCCAGAAGCTGGAAAGAACCCAGATGCCCCTCAACAGAGGAAGGATACAGAAAATGTGATACATTTACACAATGGAGTTCTACACAGCTATTAAAAAGAATGAATTTATGAAATTCCTAGGCAAATGGATGGACCTGTAGGACATCATCCTCTGTGAGGTAACCGAATCACAAAAGACCTCCCATGATACGTACTCACTGATAAGAGGATATTAGCCCAGAAACTTAGAATACCTAAGACATAAGATACAATTTGTGAAACACATGAAACTCAAGAAGTACGAAGACCAAAGTGTGGATACTTTGCCCATTCTTAGAATTGGGAACAAAATACCCATAGAAGGAGTTACAGAGACAAAGTTGGGAGCTGTGACAAAAGGATGGACCATCTAGAGACTGCCATGCCTAGGGATCCATCCCATAATCAACCTCCAAATGGTGACACCATTGCATATACTAGCAAGATTTTGCTGAAAGTACCCTGATATACCTGGCCCCTCTGAAACTATGCCAGGCCTAGCAAACACAGAAGTGGATACTCACAGTCAGCTATTGGAATGGACCACAGGGCCCCCAATGGAGGAGCTAGAGAAAGCACCCAAGGAGCTGAAGGGATCTGCAACCCTATAGGTGGAACAGCAATATGAAATAACCAGTACCCCCTGGAGATGGTGTCTCTAGCTGCATATGTATCAGAAGATGGCCGAGTCAGCCATCAGTGGAAAGAGAGGCCCATTGTTTGTGCCATCTTTATATGCCTCAGTACAGGGGAACACCAGGGGCAAAAAGTGGGAGTGGGTGGGTGGGGCAGTGAGTGGGGGAGGCTGTGGGGTACTTTTGGCATAGCATTGGAAATGTAAATGCTATTAAAAAAGAAAAAAGAAAAAAAAAGAAAAAGGGGATATTGAACTTTCATTTTTATCCTAAAAATAAATGTTATTCAAAATTCCTCTCAAATACACCCTTAACTCTCTCTATTATTGAATTATTAAGAAAGACCAAAGATACTCACTATAAAAACACTTTTGCTAAAACATATATTATTTCTTGAATATGGGAATTGCTATAATGGAAATATTGTATATCCATATTTATATCTCAGCTACAGGGAAAGATGGTTAAGTTCTATTTTATTTAGATAAGCTACTAATAGTATTGCTTGTTTGAGATAGTTACAGATCTAATATTGAAAGTTACCATACAAACTTCATTTAATTTGCATTTTAAAAGGTATAAGTTGAGCAGTATGCGAGAAAGGGAGTAAAATTCTGTTCCCTGGTTAAAAGCCAAAACTGTTCCTTGAAACAGAGTTATAGCAACTCAATTCTTAATAAAAGTAGAATTAGTTACAGAAACACTCAGTATTTAGAACAATAGCACTTGAAAATGAATAGCTGACACATATACAGGTTGTGATAAGACACCTTATTCTCATAACATTAATTACAACTAAAAGGTTTACTCAAATCTGAATTTTTCTCTAACACAAAGTTTAGAGGGCCAATGGAGACTGCATATACAGTAAAGTACTTGTTATAGTTACATGAAGAATTGTTTGGATACCCAGCTACTAGGGATAGAACTGGATGTAGTAGTACATTCCTGAAATACTAGTGAAATGGGAAGCTGAGACCAGAGGATAACTGTGTCAGATTGATCAGCTAGCTGCCTTGACAGATCAGTGAATTCCAGATACAGGAAGAGATCCTACCTTAAAATGAAATAAACAAATGGACAAAAATCTCCAACATCAACCTCTGATTCCCAGAGAACCAATGAGTCCTTTCTCCCAAATAAAATAACACATGACCTTAACTTGTTTTCTCATCAATAAGTACAGTTTTTATAGTCATAAAAATCATTGTCAGAAATATATGGCTATGAAAGAAATGAAAACACCAAAAACAACAACAAACAAAGAAAAACACCTAAGACGAAGTTTTACAATAATCCATTTTTATTCTTTTTCTGGTCCCTCACACGCAACAGAAGATATTGCAAATATTAAAAGTCATTACAGCCAGGAATCCTAGTATTATTTGTACTCCATGTGGTTTGTTTGTTTGTTTGTTTGTTTTAACTCTATTATTTGCCTTGAAATTCTGGACTTTAATGGTCACCAACAAAACTTACACATTTTGATCATCTTTCAAGACATCTTTAAGACAAGCATGCAACATTCTGAACAGCTTAGAACAACGCAGAAAGTAGGTAAAATAATTCTAATTCAGTATTTGGCCCAATAAGATAAGCCCTTGGTAGGATTATGCTTAAATATTTCAATTTCTCAAGATTGTGTTGGGTCAGGTTATTCTGACATACAGACACTCCTTTGAGGAAATATCCTCCATGGCTCTTTAATGCTGTTCCCCCCCCCCCGGGCCATCTCTCTCTAGAATATTCCAAAATTCATTGGATAACTCAACATCAAGATATTTTTCCGAAGCTAGAGACATGCAATTAGTGTTTATCTTTTGTTCTTTATCTACTGAAGGGTGACTCATCCAGGAAGGTGGTACTGCTGAGTGCAGGCTTCCTTTGGGTATTAGTTTCTTACGGCTGCATAATAGTTTAACTTCATCTCCTCTGGACTTCTTCCCTGTTGCCAGGCTGGTAGTTATGGTTCTTCTTCTAGTCATGTTTTAAAGTCTTCAACAAGGTGAGCCTGGGGTGATTCCTTCTTTTAGGAGATGATCTTCAGAGCAGATCAATCTGAAGCTGCATGCGCACATTTAGCAACACTGAAATCATGACATAGAAAGAGGGAAATTTTTTGTAGAACTGCCATGCCAGCCTGAAGAACAGAAGCATTGTGCGGGTAAGGATTGGGCGCAAACCACCATAGTTGCGGATGGCAGGCATGAGGGACTGGTCACCCAGTCCTATTAGAGCAGTGGGCATGTGCAGGCTGACACTTCCACTGCCCGTAGGCACTCTAATTTGTCTTGGACCTTCTCCCTGGTCACAGGTATCAGTCTAAAACAACCCTGTTCAGGAAAGCCAAAACGGTGTGTGGGTAGTCAAAGTAGTTCTGAAACTCTAGTAACAGGGAGGAGCAGTGACATCACAAAGCCTGCCTGCACATGCGCAATATGCTAGTATATCTTGTTTGGCTTCAACCACATTCAGCCACCTGAGCATATTCAGTAGTTACACAAATTTAATAGGTTTGACAAAGTAGTTTTGGTATGCTTGTTGATATAGGACTGACAATAAATTTGCTTCCATTTTCTAAGCAATGAAAGTGGCCTACATATTGTTTTGTGCTTTGGAAGAATCAGAACGCGTAACTGATTTCAGTCTCAGATGTAGTTATGGGTACTATGAAGACTTAGAGAGTATATTGAAACCATATTTTTGTAGACTAGCTCACTTTAGTGTTTCCATCTTTAAATGGAGCTGTAGGAGTGTTAAAGTAGAAAAACCAGTGACACAGTATCCTTTGAATAAGGGAAGCAAATTTACATTTCATTATTTGTTAAACTACCTAAAGTTTGAATTATTTGTACTGGTGGTTTACATTTACTTATTTTAGTTTTATATACTATGAGTTTCAGAACAAATTAAAACAAACAAATAGATAAACTTACAATATACAATACCCAGCTATGCTATTCTATGGGAGGGGGATATTCTTGCCTAAAGGCACAAGGACAGGATCGAAGAAATCCTCTAGACATGCAAAGAGTATTAGGTGGGTCAAATTCAGTCAAGGACAGTGGAGCAGACACAGGGAAACTATAAAGATGGTTTGGACATTCTAGGGGTTGTCTCCACATGCATCCTCTTCAGCCTCAAGTAAGGGGATCACATCAAGAATTGTAGCATAGTGTTCCTCTTATGACACCTTATTTTTGTCTATGTCCTGGCATCTTGTGATCATGGGATAGATGTGGTTGAAGTGGGTTGAGAATTTTCAAGTGAGAAACCAGTGGATGGCAAAGCAGTTTCAAACAGCAGCAGCACATTGCTAGTTTTTCATTTTTCCTGCCTCAGCTTTCTACAGCTGGGTCTCCTCAATTGGGTGTTCAGTATTGATTTCCAGATGCTTTCTGGCCATTATTTAGCCCATTGCTGATGTTTGTCTATGTTTCCGAGCCTTTATGGTCCAGTTCATGTTGACTGTCTAGCCATAGTTGCTTGTAACTGTGTAGCACGTTGAAGACACAAGCCTATATGAAATTCTCACCTTCTCAAACCTCTATTTCAAGATATTCATTATGAGATTGCAGAGAGTCTTAACCTTTTCCTCCTTCTTTTCCATTTTTCCCTCTCTTCCTCATCCTATGGTAGCTTCAGGCCTTATTTAGTTACAAAGAGGAGGCATTTTTCCATCAAATTATTTAAGCTACTGCATGCCTTACTCATCAATAGGCTCGGTTATATACACCACCCGAGTGCCCCATTTCTGCATATGCTCCAAAAGAATCATTTTGCCATATGCCCTTTGTTCTCACTTTGACTTCCATGTCTCTTTCATACAAGACACATACTCTGACAGGTATTCATCTCACTTCCAGACTTAGAGATTCAAAAAAGGATAAAACTCAGACACTTTATATAACCTTCATGGATTCTAAGATTTAAATTCTTTGATAATGAATTATAAAATTTCTTGTGTTTTTATTTGTCTTCAGCCAACTCAGAGAAGAAGAGCTCAAGGAACCTTTTTTCCATGTTTCCATGAAGGTCTTTCACTATCTTGCTCTGCTGGAAAATTTCTCATAAGATGTTCATAGGCAGGTTCTCCAAGTCAACCATGCCATGGATAACATTGAGGTACTCTGTATCAGCTCATCACCGTTGTCCATGATTAAAACCTGATGGAGATCCTGGTAGACAGTGCTTTTCTTGTTCTCAAAATGTCAAATGTAGCACACTTAGGAATGAAGTACAATGCTCTTAATTCTAATTGCACTTCTACAAAGAACTTCTTTGCTGCTTAATGTACTTCCTAATGACTGGTGAGGTTCTTACAGAATTCATAATATTTCTCTTAAGTAATGTCATCAGTGTTCATGTATCAAATAGGCAAAATATTATTCAACCTTTTCTGATCAAATTAAACTTGGTTTTCTTTCTTTACTTCTTTCTTTCTTTCTTTCTTTCTTTCTTTCTTTCTTTCTTTCTCTCTTCCTTCCTTAATTCCTTCCTTCCTTCCTTCCTTCCTTCCTTCCTTCCTTCCTTCCTTCCATCCTTCCTTGTTTTATAATCTTTTCTAATCTCCTACTCATCTAATCCCACATTTTCCAGCATAGGCTTTTACTCATCATCTTTACCTTTCTCAGTATTCTCTTGTTCTGCTTCATCATATCCGATATCCTTCAATCATTCTCCTCCTCTATATACAGAGGATGAAGTAGTCTATGAACTGTGAATTTTTCTTCATGTTTTTCTTGACACTCTTCTCCCATTTGTTCTGTTTGGTCTTCTTTAAGGCAAAGGATAACATTAGTACTCCAGCCATGAGTTTACCATGGTTTTCATAAGTTGTGCAGGATCCATGTGGAAAAAAGTCCTGAGCATACCACTTGTTGACTTTTGTGATCACAACCACTGTCTCTGCTACTACCTAGGATGAAGAGAATACAATACCTAATTGCTTAATCATGGAGATGTCTGCATCATCCTGGAAAGCAGCAATAAATGTTTTTGTGCCAGACTGACAATAATTGCCAAGGTACACTCCTGAGGTTTGGTGATCATACAATTTTCATCTCTTTATGACTGTCCAACTTGGAAGGGTCTGTAAAGCTTTCATGATGAATCTTGACTAATGCATGGGGAGCACTGGAGATAAACTACCAAGGAAATGTTCCTTTTTAAATAGAAAATATTCATGATGAGGGCTATAAGCTGAGTAATTTGTATCCAAAAGACAAAGTTTCCATCTTTTCC
Source organism: Mus musculus (assembly GCF_000001635.26). Taxonomy (NCBI): domain Eukaryota; kingdom Metazoa; phylum Chordata; class Mammalia; order Rodentia; family Muridae; genus Mus; species Mus musculus. The sequence continues at coordinate 117,872,656 of NC_000086.7, forward strand.
TCTCCACAGTTAATTTCCATAAGCCTCTTGACAGAAAAGCAAAGAATTACATAACATGGTGTCCAAGACCATTTTTGACTTATACTATGTACTTGGTATTTGCCAGGGTAATTCAAGAGAACTTATGTTTACATGTTTTAATCAATTTGAGAATAAACATAATGGTTAAGAGTGCATCTTACTCTCCTAGATGACCTCAAAATCAGATCCCAGAACACAACATGCAACTCACACTCACTTGTTGCTCCAGTTCTGTGAATGCAATATTCTAATTGTGGCTCATCACTGCACTTACAAGCATATACCTCCCTTATCTATACACACACAAACCTACATATACATAGTTTTTTACAAAATTAAACTAATTCTTAAAACAATATATATAAAGACACAGTAGTTATGAATTGATTGAAGATCATTACTTAATTTTTATTTCAGTGTTCAAAAATCCTTTTAGCTTTTAATTTTCTTTTTGCTAATGTATACTATGGTGCATTATATATAATTGACCCAGGGAGTGGCACTATTATTAAGTGTGGACTTACTGGAGAAAGTCTGAAACTGTGGGAATGGACTGAGAGACTGAGAGACAGTTCCTTCTTGTTGCCTGGAAGCCAGTCTTCACTGAAACCTCTCAAGCCAGGTCTGCACAGTTGAAATCACCAGATTCCTAATATAATGGCCATTTAAGATCCACTTAAATAATTCCACTGTTTTCCAAAATCCCTAATCCTTGTTACTCTAAACAAAACCACAATCAGGATTATCACAGCAATATCCCAGGCAATAGTAGTGACTTCAGTCTTAGGGTTTCCATTGCTGTAAAAGAATCTATTACAAAGGCAAGTCTTATAAAGAAAAACATTTCTTTGTACCTGGCATACATGTTCTGAGGTTCAGTCCTTTATCATGATGGTGGCTGTCAGAGTAACTATTTTCTTATTAGGTACAAGAAATACATTAGAAAAATAGAAGAAAAACACATTCCAATTACATGGATGTCATTATTCCAATAATTTCAAAAGGTATAGTCAAAAACCCTTCTTAAGTCAATTACCTAAAATAATTTTTTCATATCACCAAAAGTTTCTTCCAAAAGAAACAGCTATTCATCTCTGTCATACATCATAAACTTATGTTCATTAAAATTCTAATACATGGTCAACCTAGTGTTATCATTATGTTCCTATATCCCCTCAAACACTACCTCACCAAAGTTCTTGTATATTAAGTAATATGGAATTCCAAGGTCTGGTCATAGCAAAATTTAATTATTCATTGACATTTAAAGTATTAAATTCTATCACATGTATGTCTTAGCTAATAACATTGCTATTACTACTGCTTCTGCCATTCAATATTACTTGACTATTTAAACTTTATGCAAATTATGAAGTATATAAATTTGATAATCTTATGTGAGGGAAGTACTAAAGATTGAGTAGCCTAACAATTACCATCATTGTTTACTTTATACCTTCTTGTGTTTTGAAAGGTGAATTCTGGTGTATTACTTGTTTCTCTTCTTTCCTAAATGTATGTTTTACTTATATTATTTATTTGAAATTCTAATTAATTTCTTGTTTTAAAAATGTGACAAATGTCCCTGATACTTTGGTTGAATATGTTGATAGTAATTCTACTTGTAGGTTTGCATGACTGCAAAAGACATAACTCACAATCCCTGTATAATTGGAATAGGAGAGGTAGAGTAGTGTTAAGGAAAGGTTTAGTGGTACCTGTGAGATAACACAGGGTGAAAATCATGTATTTAGTATCCAGTGGGCTACATTAGAATCTAATAATGAGATACAATAACCTTAAAAAGATAATTTAAAATATAACAAAGAAAAATTCAACAAAAAGAAATTTTAATCCAGCAACATGGCTGCTCTGCCCAAGTATACATCCAATGACCTTCTAGGTATACATGATCCAGCTGGAATGCAGAAATGCCCTGGATTACAGTATGATCTTGCTGGAATACAGGTACACCATTAGTACATACATTTAGTCTCTATCAATGAAGGTAAGTTTAGTTTGCAGAAGGAAACAACCATATTTAAAGGTGATATATAACTGAGGATCAGACAAAGTGACAAATCAGAGAACTATTTAACAGAATGAATAGGAGATAGGATATGCCTAACTTTCAGGAGAACTGACAGGAAAGAGAGCCTACTGCAGAGCAGTACAAAGTGAGTCAGGAGGAAGAGAGGGTAGTTCTGTTAGTGCACAAGAACTAGGAGACCCACATACTGAGAATAAAGTAATATCAGACATATTTAATGATATCAAGTAAGCACAGTAACACAATTGGAAGAAATCAGTATTTTATACTAGACAGAAAAAAAAGCTCAACATATGGGTACTTGTTAGACAAAATGTTTTTTCTAGGTCAGATGCCAATTACCAAATAGGACAGTTACATACAATTTCTGCAATGTTTAAGAGATGGGTTATTAGAATTTGAGATAACAAAGGGAGAGATGTGTTATAAATATGTTGTTGAAAGGAAACATGATTATATTTGAATAGGTGGAGTTAATTCAAGCCATCTATTTGTTCAGTATGTTGGTTACAGTCAATGGGGTTGCATTCTCATTTTTTAAAGTGCACAAATATAGGTGAGACGATACTTCCTAACCCCTTGCCTCTTACCACCTCTGGCATTTGGGAAAGTTGCTTTTTGTGACAAAAGAGCACTTCATGTGGGCAGTACAGCAGAGCTATTCCTGGTAGTAAGTCATGAGTGAGCCAGCCATGAAGGTTTGAGAGCAAGAGAGTTGGTTCAGCCCCTCACCAGCTGTAGCCCTTGAGAGAGTGAGCCAGCTCCTTCTCTGGCAACAAAGTGAATCAGGCTCTAAAGGCATGAGTGCTGGTGAGCTAGTCTCTAGGGCATGAGAACTGACCCTATCTGTCCAAGTGATGGCAGCTTTGTGTAGCTTAGCTGTAACAGTGCTGAAGAGAATGCCCTGGAAGTGTGGATAAAGGAAAGCCGATCCATGAGTCCCACCATGTGTGTGTGTGTGTGTGTGTGTGTGTGTGTGTGTGTGTGTGTGTATGTGTATATATATATATATATATATGAAAGAAAAAAAAAGTGCTCTTTCATCTTCCTGAGTTCCCTGGTTTACCTTCCTTAGGAATGGTAAAAGACAACAGTATGGATTAACTTACAAAATAATTTCTAAAGTGATAAACAAAATTAGGGTATTTTAAACATCTTATTTTGCTGTTTCATTTTCTGTTTTGGAAGTCATATTGATTTGTACCTATAGAAGTAAATATAGTAAAAATATTACTGTCTTAGTCAGGGTTTCTATTCCTGCACAAACATCATGATCAAGAAGCAAATTGGGAAGGAAAGGGCTTATTCAGCTTTCAAGTCCATACTGTTATTTATCAACAAGGAAGTCAGGAGTAGAACTCAAACAGGTCAGGAAGCAGGAGCTGATTGATGCAGAGGCCATGGAGGGATGTTCTTTACTGGCTTGCTTCCCCTGGCTTGCTCAGCCTCCTCTCTTATAGAACCAAGACTACTAGCCCAGAGATTGTCCCACCCACAAGGGGCCTTTCCCCCTTGGTCACTAATTGAGAAAATGCCTTACATTTGAAACTCATGGAGACATTTCCTCAACTGAAGCTCCTTTCTCTGTGATAACTCTAGCTGTGTCAGGTTGACACAAACCTAGCCAGTACAATTTCTTATTCAGTATGAGACACAGTTTTGTCTGTAAAATTCCATCCTCCACATTTATTTAAATTGTCCTAGAAATTAAAAATGTTTTAAATCATGATTATCATAAATTATTATAGATTTATAGTTAACTTCTTATAAAGGGAAATTAGCATATAATGTATCAGCATTGTGTATTTATCAACAAATACCTAGCCAAATATTCATTGAGCACTTTTAGAATAATGAAAGACATCCACAAGTAAATCTAATTAACCAGAACATCAAAATGTCTATAGATGATTGATTGAAGAAGTTGAAATTTAATTATTATAATTTTAGTTTCTCCATTCAAAACTTGAAACTATTCTTTGAACAGTTATCTGGTAATATCAAATATTCATACACACTTAATTTAATGTCATATTTTATTATTTATTGTTTTATTTGTTCTTTTCCTGTGTAATATTTTAAAAAGGAATCTTAGTTAACTAAATGTTTCAGATAGATAAGCTACCTGCCTTGACAGATCTGTGAATTCCAGGTACAGGAAGAGATCCTACCTCAAAATAAAATAAACAAATGGAAAAAAATCTCCAACATCAATCTCTGATTCCCACAAAACCACATGAGTCCTTTCTCCCAGGTAAAAAAAAGAATGACTTTAACTTTTTTTCTCATCAATGAGTGCAGTTTTTTATAGTCATACAAATCATTGTCAGGACTGTATGGCTATGAAGGAAATGAAAACAACAACAAAAATAACAAACAAACAAACAAAGAAAAAACCTAGGTCAATGATTTACAATAATCCATTTTTATTCTTTTTCTGGTCCCTTACTAGAATCAGAAGATACTGCAGATATTAAAAGTCAATACAGACAAGTACATTCCTATCAACTCCAGCACCAGGGTTCCTTGCCTGCGGATACTCTGGACACCCACAAGGACCCCCACTGGATCCCCCAATGGATCTTAAGACCTCTGGGGAGTGGAACACAGCATCTGCTCCAATCCACTCATATGAGACCTGAGACTGCATTAACCTGGGAAGCAGATAACCAGGCCTGATCAGGGGCACAAGTCCCTTCTGGTCTACTCCAGCACAGGGATTCCTTCCCCGAAGAGTCTCTGGACCCCCTCAAGGACCCCCACAGGATCCCCCATGGGATCTTAAGTCTTCTGGTGAGTGGAACACAGTGTCAGTTCCAATCCAATTGCGCAGGACCTGAGACTGCATTAATTAAGGAAGCAGAAAACCCGGCCTGATCAGGGTCACAAGTCCCTTCCAGTCCACTCCAGAAATGGGGTTCCTTGCACACGGAGTTTCTGGACACCCCCAAGGTCCTCACAGGATCCTCCATGGGATCTTAAGGCCTCTGGTGAGTAGAGCAGAACTTCTGCCAGGAGGCAGGTTCGAACACCAGATATCTGGGCACCTTCCCTGCAAGAGGAGAGCTTGCCTGCAGAGAGTGCTCTGACCACTGAAACTAAGGAGAGATCTAGTCTCCCAGGTCTGCTGATAGAGGCTAACATAATCACCTGAGGAACAAGCTCTAACCAGAGACTACTATAACAACTAGCTCCAGAGATTACCAGATGGAGAAAGGCAAACATAAGAATCCTACTAACAGAAATTAAGACCACTCACCATCATCAAAACGCAGTACCCCCACCCCACCTAATGCTGGGCACCCCAACACACCCGAAAAACTAGACCCAGATTTAAAAGCATATCTCATGATGATGGTAGAGGACATCAAGAAGGACTTTAATAACTCACTTAAAGAAATACAGGAGAACACAGCTAAACAGGTAGAAGACCTTAAAGAGGAAACACAAAAATCCCTTAAAGAATTGCAGGATAAAACGACCAAACAGATGATGGAATTGAATAAAACCATCCACGACCTAAAAAGGGAAGTAGACACAAAAAGAAAACCCAAAGGGAGGCAACGCTAGAGATAGAAACCCTAGGAAAGAAATCTGGAAACAGAATACAAGAAATGGAAGAGAGTATCTCAGGTGCAGAAGATTCCATAGAGAACATCGGCACAACAATCAAAGAAAATAAAAAATGCAAAAAGATCCTAACTCAAAACATCCAGAAAATTCAGGACACAATGGGAAGAGCAAACCTACGGATAATAGGAATAGATGAGAATGAAGATTTTCAACTTAAATGGCCAGCAAATATCTTCAACAAAATTATAGAAGAAAACTTACCAAACCTAAAGAATGACATGCCCATGAACATACAAGCAGCCTACAGAACTCCAAATAGACTGGACCAGAAAAGGAATTCCTCCCGACACATAATAATCAGAACTATAAATGCACTAAAAAAAGGGAGAATATTAAAAGCACCAAGGGAGAAAGGTCAAGTAACATATAAAGGCAGGCCTATCAGAATTACAGCAGACTTTTCACCAAAGACTACTAAAGCCAGAAAAGCCTGGACAGATGTTATACTGACACTAAGTGAACACAAATGCCAGCCCAGGCTATTATACCCGGCCAAACTCCCAATTACAATAGATGAAGAAACCAAAGTATTCCACTACAAAAATAAATTCACACATTATCCTTCCAAGAATCCAGCCCTTCAAAGGATAATAACAGAAAAAAAAATACAAGGACGGAAATCATGCCTTATAAAAAGCAAGAAGGTAATCCCTCAACAAACCAAAAAGAAGACAGCCATAAGAACAGAATACCAATTCTAACAACAAAAATAAAAGGAAGGAACAAATACATTTTCTTAATATCTCTTAATATGAATGGACTCAATTCCCCAATAAAAAGACATAGACTAACAGACTGGATACACAAATAGGACGCAACATTCTGCTGCTACAGAAAACCCATCTCAGGGAAAAAGACACTACCTCAGAGTGAAAGGCTGGAAAAGAATTTTCCAATCAAATGGAATGAAAAAACAAGCTGGAGTAGCCATTCTAATATCTAATAAGATCGATTTCCAGCCCAAAGTTATCAAAAATATAAGTGGGTACACTTCATACTCATCAAAGTTAAAATCCTCCAAAAGGAACTCACAATTCTGAATATCTATGCTCCAAATGCAAGGGCACCCACATTCATTAAAGACACTTTAGTAAAGCTCAAAGCACACATTGCATCTCACACAGTAATAGTGGGAGACTTCAACACACCACTTTCATCAATGAACAGATCTTGGAAACAGAAACTAAACAGGGACACAGTGAAACTAACAGAAGTCATGAAATAAATGGACTTAATAGATACCTACAGAACATGTTATCCTAAAACAAAAGGATATACCTTCTTCTCAGCACCTCACAGGACCTTCTCCAAAACTGACCATATAATTGGTCACAAAACAGGCCTCAACAGATACAAAAATATTGAAATTGTCCCATGTATCCTATCAGACCACCATGGACTAAGGCTGATCTTCAATAACAACATAAATAATGGAAAGCCAGCATTCACGTGGAAACTGAACAACACTCTTCTCAATGATACTTTGGTCAAGGAAGGAATAAAGAAAGAAATTAAAGACATTTTAGAGTTTAATGAAAATGAAGCCACAACATACCCAAACCTATGGGACAAAATGAAAGCATTTCTAAGAGGGAAACTCATAGCTCTGAGTGCCTCCAAAAACAAACTAGAGAGAGCACACACTAGCAGCTTAACAACACATCTAAAAGCTCTAGAAAAAAAGGAAGAAAATTCACCCAAGAGGAGTAGACTACAGGAAATAATCAAACTCAGGGGCGAAATCAACCAAGGGGAAACAAGAAGAACTATTCAAAGAATCAACCAAACGAGGAGCTGGTTCTTTGACAAAATCAACAACATAGATAAACCCTTAGCTATAATCACTAGAGGCCAAAGGGACAGCATCCTGATTAACAAAATCAGAAATGAAAAGGGAGACATAACAAGAGATACTGAAGAAATCCAAAACACCATCAGATCCTTCTACAAAAGGCTATACTCAACAAAACTGGAAAACCTGGATGAAATGGACAAATTTCTAGACAGATACCAGGTACCAAAGTTAAATCAGGATCAAGTTAACGATTTAAACGGTCTGATATCCCCTAAAGAAATAGAAGCAGTCATTAATAGTCTCCCAGCCAAAAAAAAAGCCCAGGACCAGATGGATTTAGTGCAGAGTTCTACCAGACCTTAAAAGAAGATCTAAATCCAGTTCTGCACAAACTATTCCACAAAATAGAAGTAGAAGGTCCTCTACCCAACTCATTCTATGAAGCCTCTGATACCTAAACCACAGAAAGATCCAACAAAAATAGAGAACTTCAGACCAATTTCCCTTATGAATATCGATGCAATAGTACACAATAAAATTCTCACTAACCGAACCCAAGAACACATTAAAACAATCATCCATCCTGACCAAGTAGGTTTTATTACAGGGATGCAGGGATGGTTTAATATATGGAAATCCATCAACTTAATCCATTATATAAACAAACTCAAAGACAAAATCACATGATCATCTAGTTAGATGAGGAAAAAGCATTCGACAATATCCAACACCCATTCATGATAAAAGTCTTGGAAAGATCAGGAATTCAAGGCCCATACCTAAACATGGTAAAAGCAATCTACAGCAAACCAGTAGCCAATATCAAAGTAAATGGTGAGAAGCTGAAGCAATCCCACTAAAATCAGGGAATATACAAGGCTGCCCACGTTCTCACTACCTATTCAGCATTGTACTTGAAGTCCCAGCCAGAGCAATTCGACAACAAAAGGATATCAAGGGGATACAAATTGGAAAAGTTGAAGTCAAAATATCACTTTTTGCAGATGATATGATAGTATATATAAGTGACCCTAAAAATTCCACCAGAGAACTCCTAAACCTGAAAAACAGCTTCAATGAATTAGCTGGATATAACATTAACCCAAACAAGTCAATGGCCTTTCTCTACAGAAAGAATAAACAGGCTGAGAAAGAAATTAGAGAAAGAACACCCTTCTCAATAGTCACAAATAATATAAAATATCTTGATGTGACTTTAACTAAGGAAGTGAAAGATCTGTATGATAAGAACTTCAAGTCTCTGAAGAAAGAAATTAAAGACGGAAGATGGAAAGATCTCCCATGCTCATGGATTGGCAGGATCAACATTGTAAAAATGGCTATCTTGCCAAAATCAATCTACAGATTCAATGCAATCCCCATCAAAATTCCAAATCAATTATTCAACGAATTAGAAAGAGCAATCTGCAAATTCATCTGGAATTAAAAAAAAAAAAACCTAGGCAAGCAAATCTCTTCTCAATGATAAAAGAACCTCTGGTGGAATCATTATGCCTGATCTACAGCTTTATTACAGAGCAATTGTGTTAAAAACTGTATGGTACTGGTATAGTGACAGACAAGTAGACCAGTGGATTGGAATTGAAGACCCAGAAATGAACCCGCACACCTATGGTCACTTGATCTTTGACAAGGGAGCTAAAACCAAGCAGTGGAAGAAAAACAGGTTTTTTAACAAATGGTGCTGGTACAACTGGTGGTTATCATGTAGAAGAATGCAAATCAATCCATTCCTATCTCCTTGTACTAAGGTCAAATCTAAGTGGATTAAAGAACTCCACATAAAACCAGAGAAACTGAAACTTATAGAGGAGAAACTGGGGGAAAGCCTCGAAGATATGGGCACAGGAGAAAAATTCCTGAATAGAACAGCAATGGCTTGTGCTGTAAGATCGAGGATTGACAAATGGGACCTCATGAAACTGCAAAGCTTCTGTAAGGCAAAAGACACTGTCAATAAGACAAAAAGGCCACCAACAGATTGGGAAGGATCTTTACCTATCCTCAATCAGATAGGGAACTAATAGCCAATATATTTAAAGAACTCAAGAAGGTAGACTCCAGAAAAATCAAATAACACCATTAAAAAATGGGGCTTAGAACTAAACAAAGAATTCTCACTTGAGGAATACCGAATGGCTGAGAAGCACCTGTAAAAATGTTCAGCATCTTTAATCATCAGAGAAATGCATATCAAAACAACCCTGAGATTCCATCCCACACCAGTCAGAATGGCTAAGTTCAAAAATTCAGGTGACAGCAGATACTGGCGAGGATGTGGAGAAAGAGGAACACTCCTCCATTTTTGGTGGGATTGCAAGTTTGTACAACCACTCTGAAAATCAGTCTGGTGTTACCTCAGAAAATTGGACATAGTACTACCAGAGGATCCTGCAATACCTCTCCTGGGCATATATCCAGAAGATGTTCCAACCGATAAGAAGAACACATGCTCCACTATGTTCATAGCAGCCTTATTTATAATAGCCAGAAGCTGGAAATATCCCAGATGACCTCAACAGAGGAATGGATACCAAAAATATGATACATTCACGCAATGGAGTTCTACTCAGCTAATAAAAGGAATCAATTTATGAAATTCTTAGGCAAATGGTTGGACCTGGAGGGCATCATCCTGAGTGAGGTAACACAATGGCAAAAGAACTCAAATGACATGTACTCACTGATAAGTGGATATTAGCCCAGAAACTTAGTATAACTGAGTTATAAGATTCAATTGGCAAAACACATAAAACTGAAGAAGAATGAAGACCAAAGTGTGGACCCTTTGCTCCTTCTTAGAATTGGAAACAATCACCCATGGAAGGAGTTACAGAGACAAAGTTTGGGGCTGAGACAAAAGGATTGTCCATCTAGAGACTGCTATATGCAGAGATTCATCCCATAATTAGCCTCCAAACAATGACACCATTGCTACACTAGCAAACGTTTGCTGAAAGTACCCTGATATAGCTGTCTCTTGTGAGACTAGGCCTGGGCCTAGCAAACACATAAGTGGATACTCACAGTCATCTATTGGATGGATCACAGGGCCCCCATGGAGGAGCTAGAGAAAGTATCCAAGGAGCTAAAGAGATCTGCAACCCTGTAGGTACAACAACATTATGAACTAAACAGTACCCTGGAGCTCTTGACTCTAGCTGCATATGTATCAAAAGATGGCCTAATCTGCCATCACTGGAAAGAGAGGCCCATTGGACAAACAAACTTTATATGCCCCAGTACAGGGGAACGCCATGGCCAAAAAGTGGGAATGGGTGGTTAGGGGAGTCGGGGGAGGGTATGGGGAACTTTTGGGATAGCATTGGAAATTTGATTGAGGAAAATACGTATTAAAAAATATTTTAAAAAAAGTCAATACAGCCAAAAATCCTAGTATTATGTGTAGACCATGTAGTTTTTCTTTTTAACTGTATAATTTGCCCTAAAATCCTAGACTTTAATGGTCACCAATAAAACTTTCACATCTTGATCGTCTTTTGGGAGATTTTTAAGACAAGCATGCAACGTGATGAACAGCTTAGTACAGTGCTGAATGCAGATAAGGTAATTCCAATTCAGTATCTGGTCCATCAAGATAAGCCCTTGTTTGGATCATGCTTAAATATTTCAATTTCTCAAGATTGTGTTGGGTCAGGTTATTCTGACATACAGACACTCCTTTGAGGAAATATCCTCCATGGCTCTTTAGTGCTGTTCCTGCACCCCCACCCCCCGGGCCATCTCTCTCTAGAATATTCCAAAATTCATGGGATAACTCAACATCAAGATATTTTTTCCAAAGCTGGGGACATGCAATTAGTGTTTGTCTTTTGTTCTTTATCTACTGAAGGGTGACTCATCCAGGAAGGTGGTACTGCTGAGTGCAGGCTTCCTTTGGGTATTCATTTCTTTTTTTTTTTTCCATTTTTTATTAGGTATTTAGCTCATTTACATTTCCAATGCTATACCAAAAGTCCCCCATACCCCCCCACTCCCCTACCCACCCACTCCCCCTTTTTGGCCCTGGCATTCCCCTGTACTGGGGCATATAAAGTTTGCAAGTCCAATGGGCCTCTCTTTGCAGTGATGACCAACTAGGTCATCTTTTGATACATATGCAGCTAGAGACAAGAGCTCCGGGGTACTGCTTAGTTCATATTGTTGTTCCACCTATAGGGTTGCAGTTCCCTTTAGTTCCTTGGGTGCTTTCTCTAGTTCCTCCATTGGGGGCCCTTTGGTCCATTCAATAGCTGACTGTGAGCATCCACTTCTGTGTTTGCTAGGCCCTGGCATAGTCTCACAAGAGACAGCTATATCTGGGTCCTTTCAGCAAAATCTTGCTAGTGTATACAATGGTGTCAGCGTTTGGAAGCTGATCATGGGATGGATCTCTGGATATGGCAATCACTAGATGGTCCATCCTTTCGTCACACTTCCAGATTTTGTCTCTGTAACTCCTTCCATGGGTGTTTTGTTTCCTAATCTAAGAAGGGGCAAAGTGTCCACACTTTGGTCTTCATTCTCTTGAGTTTAATGTTTTTAGCAAATTATATCTTTTATCTTGGGTATCCTAAGTTTCTGGGTATTCGTTTCTTACGGCTGCATAATAGTTTAACTTCATCTCCTCTGAACTTCTTCCCTGTTGCCAGGCTTGTAGTTATGGTTCTTCTTCTTCTTCTTCTTCTTCTTCTTTTCTTCTTCTTCTTCTTCTTCTTCTTCTTCTTCTTCTTCTTCTTCTTCTTCTTCTTCTTCTTCTTCTTCTTCTTCTTCTTCCTCCGCTTCCGCTTCCGCTTCCTCTTCCTCTTCCTCTTCCTCTTCCTCTTCCTCTTCCTCTTCCTCTTCTTCTTCTTCTTCTTCTTCTTCTTCTTCTTCTTCTTCTTCTTCTTCTTCTTCTTCTTCCCAACACTGACATTTTATTTTCTGAATTTTATCATAATTTTACAAAACAGAACAAAACAAAAAAAGCAGATATCAAAAACAGTAGTTTATAGAGTTTTTGTGCTGGTTCTCACCTCAGTCAGCAACTCTGGAGTTGGCATCTTAGTGAAAACAAGCAGGCTGATTCCCTCTTGGCCACACACATTCAGGTGGTTGGTTTCAGAACTACTTTGTAATAATAACTTTTTACAAGCACCAGTCATTTTTTGAGAAACAATTTGGTTTATCCAACAAAGTAAACACTTTTTTTCTTTTACTATGTGGCATTTTTCTTTCTTAAAATACACTGAGCTGAAACACAGACTATGTATTTGGATCAGAACCAAATCTTCTGAGATCCCCATTACCTGAAGAACACTGAAGACATCCTCAGGAAATCATAGGAAATGTTCCAGTGAACACTTGTGTAATTGTCTAAGGCAGCTACCTTATTTCTGATGAAAGTATTTCATCCAGAGGCTGTTGGAGTCCTGTCTCTGACTTGGGACTGTTTCCCCAGGCAGCCTTATAATCAGAAGGAAATGGAATGTTTGTGCCAAAGAGGCACTTATATTGTGTAAATACTTTTACGTTGTGTAAAGACTCCTTGCTCTGGACCCTGGGTCACCACAAAGAGATTGAGAGGCCATGATAATTGGATGCTACTGGAAGTAGCACACTTACACTTATAGCCTCATCTGTAGGCAAGCGGAAAGAAAGCTGGAAACTGGTAGTGGGGCTGACACAGTACTTGCTCTGGAAACACATTTTGCTTAAATAAGGGAAGTGTGGTCCAGTTTTGCAATGTTAATAGCTGCCAGTCTCTCATTTTTAAAAACAAAGATCACTTTCTGACCAGCAATGAGTTAGGAAAGTGGCCTCAACTTTGATCACATCTCTCATTATTGGTTAAAAATAAAGTAAAACCCTTAAACCAGTCAACAGAGTTAGAAATTGTACAATCAAACTTGAATATAAATTACAGAATGGGATAAATATTATTGACATGCTTAGAAAAAGATCAAATACCCCCACTGAGACAATTTTTTTCTCCACATTATTTCAATTTTCATTAAAGGAAACTGATATGTAATTTTTTTCTTTACAGATATGAAAAAGGAAGCAAGAAAGCAAAGCTGAGAGAAACAGATGCTACCCACAGGGCAGTGGTGCCATTTGGTTGTTTTGGTCTTTGTAACAGCAACTCCCACTCCTGTGAACGGTGTCCAGTTTCAGCTGGACTACACAGTTTTGTTTTGTTTTTTGTTGTTGTTGTTGTTGTTGTTGTTGTTGTTGTTGTTGTTTTGTTTGGTTTGGTTTGGTTTGGTTTGGTTTGTTGTTTTTTTTTTTTTTCAGTCAAAATGTGAACGATGGCCCCCACTCCGCCAGCAGCAAGTGCCTTTTCATGCCACTGGAGCAACACTGCACTGCTGTTGTCAGATGGGCTCTCAAATCCTTTATAAATATACTTCATTAGGAAGTCCACACTGTTCTTGTCCAGAGACTGAACTGCCTTTTCAATATCATTAGCTTTAAAAGAGATAAACACCTCCAAGATGCTGCTGCCTGCACGATCCTTCACTGCCTGGCACTTTGTGTTAATGTGAGTGTGTGTGTGTGGGGGGGGGGGGGGGCGTTCAGAGCAGCCTGGATTGCCCTAGGCACGATTCCACCTAGCCCTCGTCGGACCCGGCCTGGCCATCGCAGCCGTCCTCCTTGTCCACGAACTTGTTCTTATCATATTCATCCACGTACACCTTCCAGAAGTGGGCCAAGGACACAGTGTTCTTCGACATCCCTGATCGCAAAGCGATGCTGGCCTGCCCCTCTGTGGTGCCTCTCCTCACAGTTCTTCTTCTAGTCATGTTTTAAAGTGTTCAACAAGGTGAGCCTGGGGTGATTCCTTTGTTTAGAAGATGGTCTTCAGTGCAGTTTAATCTGAAGCTGCATGCGCACATTTAGCATCACTGAAGCCATGACCTAGAAAGAAGGAAAGTTTTTGTAGAGAGGCCATGCCAGCTGGAAAAACAGAAGCATTGTGCGGGTAAGGATTGCAGGCAAACCACCATAGGTGCGGGTGGCAGGCATGAGGGACTGGTCACCCAGTCCTATTAGAGCCATGGCCATGTGGAGACTGACACTTCCTCTGCCCGTAGGCACTCTAATTTGTCTTGTGCCTTCTTCCTGGTCACAGGTATCAGTCTAAAACAACCCTCTTCAGGAGAGCCAAAACTGTGTGTGGGTGGTCCAAGTGGTTCTGAAACTCTAGTAACAGGGAGGAGCAGTGACATCACAAAGCCTGCCTGCACATGCGCAGTGTGCTAGTACATTTTGCTTGGCTTCAACCACATTCAGCCACCTGAGCATATTCAATAGTTATACAAATTTAATATATTTGACAAAGTAGTTTTGGTATGCTTGCTGATATAGGACTGACAATAAATCTGCTTCCTTTTTCTAAGCAATGAAAGTGGCCTACATATTGTTTTGTCCTTGTGAAGAACCAGAAAGGCATAAATGATTTCAGTCTCAGATGTTGTTGTGGGTAATAAAAAGGTTTAGAGAGTATGTCCTACGTATGACAGACATGTTGAAATTATGTTTTTGTAGACTAGCTCATTTTCGTGTTCCGGTCTTTGAATGGAGCTGTAGGAGTATTAATGTAGACAAACCAGTGACCCACCTTCCTCTGAATAAGGGAAGCAGTAATTCACATTTCATTATTTGTTGAATTATCTAGTGTTGAAATTATTTATACCGGTTGTGTACATTTAATTATTCTAGTTTTACATATTATGAGTTTCAGAACAAAATAAAACCACCAAATAAAACCCACAATATACAATACCCAGATCTGCCATTCTGTGGGAGGGGGATTTTCTTACCTTATGACAAAAGGACAAGCTAGAAGAGATCCTGTAGACATGGAAAGAATACTAGGTGGGTCAGATCCAGTCAAGGTTGCTGTGGCAGGCACAGGGAAACTATAAAAATGATGTGAACTTTCTAGGGTTTCTCTAATCTATTTCTTCCATTTCACATGTATCCTCTAAAGACTTAAGTGGGGGGATCTTAGCAGAAATTGTAGCACAGGGCACCTCTGCTATCATATCATCTACGACCAGGCCTCCTGTGATCATGTGATAGTTGTGGTTGGAGTGGGTTTGAGAATTTTCAATTTGGAAACTCGTGAATGGCAAAGCAATTTCAAACATCACCAGTGCTATGCTTTGATAGATTTGTCAATACTGTCTGCCTCAGATTTCTGCAGCTAGTTCTCCTCAATTGGGTGTTCACTATTGATTTCCAGGTAGTTGCTGGCAACCTTGTACCCCATTACAGTTTTGTGTCTATGTTTCTGAGCCTTTATGGTTCAGTCCATGTTGGCTCTCTAGTCATATTTGCTTGTAACAGTGTAGCAGGTTGAAGATGCAAGCCTACATGAGATTCTACCTTCTCAAACCTCTATTCCAAGATATTCATTATGAGCTTGCAGAGACTCTCAAACATTGCCTTTTTCTGCTCCATTTTCTTTCTTTCTTCCTCATCCTCTGGTAGCTTCAGGTCTTCTTTGGTTACAAAGTGGAGACGTTTTCCATCAAATTATTTAAGCTGCTTCATGCCTTACTCATCAATAGGTTCAGTTACATACACAACCTGAGTGCCCCATTTCTGCATATGCTCCAAAGAGGCAGAGTTTGCCATATGTCCTTTGCTCTCTCTCTTTGACTTCTATGTCTCTTTCATACAAGACACATACTCTGACAGGTAATCATCTCATGTCCAGACTTAGAGATGTGTAAAAAGAGGAACTCAGACACTTAGTATAATTTTCATGGATTCTAAGCTTTAAATTCTTGGAGAATGGAATCATAAAATTTCTTGTGTTTTTATTTGCCTTCAGCCAACTCAAAAAAAGAGAAGAGATCAAGAATCTTTTCTCCATGTTTCCATGGATGACTTTCAGGGTCCTGTTCTTCTGAAAATTTTCTCAGAAGATGTTCATGGGCAGGTCCTATAAGTCAACCACACAACGGCTAACATTGAAGTCCCCAGGTATCAGCTCACCACAGATGACCATGATAACATTGAGGTACTCAGTATCAGCTCATCACCGGTGTCCATGATCAAATCCTGATGGTGATCCTGGTTGATGTTGCTTTTCTTGTTCTCAAAATGTCAAAGCAAGCTCACTTAGGAATAAAGAGCAATGCCCTGAATTCCAATTGTACTTCTACAGAGCAGTGCTTGACTGCCGAATGTTCTTCCTAATGATTGGTAAAGGTCTTAAAGAATTTTAATATTTCTCTTGAGTAATGTCATCTGGGTTCATGTACCAAATAAACAAAATAATATTCAACTGTTTCTGATAAATGTATTTCTCTTTAAACTTTGTTTTCTCTCTCTCTCTCTCTCTCTCTCTCTCTCTCTCTCTCTCTCTCTCTCTCTCTCTCTTTCTATTTGCCACTGTCATTCTCTTTATTTGACCCACATTTTCAGTTATTCGCCTTCTCTAAATAGAATTCATGAAATAGCCTATGAACTGTGAGTGCTTCTTCATTTTTTTTTTTTTTTGAAACTTCTTTCTTGTAAGTATTCTTTTTAGTCTTCTTTGAGGCAGTGGGTCTCTGGGGTACTCTAGTCAAGAGTATATTCCAGTCAAGAGTTTTTATAATTTGTATAGGATGCATCAGGAGATGATTCCCAGGCATAACACTCATAGTTGAATTTTTGGTCAAACCAAGTTTTTCTGCTACTGGATAAGATGACTAGAATTGAATAACTAACTGTTCCAATGGCAGTGTAGGTCTGCACAGTTGAAATTACCCTCAGCACCACTGTCTTCCACATTCCTACTGAAATGGGCCATTAAGCCACACTTGAATCATTCCACTGTTTTCCAAGTTCCCAATTGTCCACATTCCTCTGAACATAAATATGGCTAGGGCTATCATAGCAATCTCCCAGACCCTGGAGCCAAGTTCAGCCTTAGGGTTACCATTTCTGTAAAGAGTCACCTTAACCAAGGTGACTCTTATAAAGGATAACATTTATTTGTGGCAGACTTAGAGGTTCTGAGGTTCAGTCCATTATTATCATGGCGGGACACAAGGCCAGCATGGAACTGGAGTAGCTGAGAGTTCTATGTCTTCTTCTGAAGGCAAGCAGGAAAGGCAGGTTTCCAGGGAGCTGGGAGGTAGGTCTCTCAGTCCACCCTGACAGTGACAAACTTCCTTTCATATGGTTACAGTTCCCACTAGTGCCATTCCCTGGGCCTGTAATATTGAATCCACCATACTTGCATAACATGACTATACAATAAAAATAGTTGACAAGGAGATAGTGCTTAGCTTTATTTTATGTCCTATGAATATTCCCTAAATAATCACAGAATAATTGTTAAAAAACATATTCAAAGCATACACTTTCTTTGATGTCATATTTGGTGAATTTTATTCATTTCTTGAGAAAGTTTTATTTTGCTTTTGAATGGTATTTTTTCTGTAAATGAAAATGCAGTCTGTTCTTTCTCTAAACATGTAAACATTCATTCTCCTCTTTTTGCCTCGTTGATATTTGATGATATCTTCAATAATTTCTTGGCTGTCTTTTTCTAACTCACAAATTTACTATTGAATTTTGATAACTTCTTATTTTCTTTTGAGCAGAGTAGCATACAATTCTTATCAAAACTATTTTTTAACAAAAATGTTATTTTATGAAATATACTATGTACTCCCACATCCAACCTTCTGAGGTTGTATACGTCCATTCATTCTGCTGGGCCTCAGGGCTTCCCTCCAGTACTCTGTCCCCATCTCCAATATCTGATCTAACTACCTTTCCCCCCCTCTTCAATCCAGGTACTTCTTTCCTTCTGGCCCAACACCCCGTGATTGCTTTCTTCTCCCTCACAATTGGGATTGAACCATCATTACTAGGGTACTTTGACTAGTTAACCTTCTTCAGATCTATGGATTATATCCAGGGTATTCTGTACTTTTTTGCTAATACCCTCTTATTAGTAAGTATATGTCATGCATGTACTTTTGTGTCTGAATTACCTCACTCAGGATGATATTTGAGACCCTCTAGAATGTACCAGATACCTGGTAAGTGAGAGGCTCTCAAGACTCAAAGGTAGGGACCATATATCAAATGCCTAACAGTGGTGAGAAATAACTTGTAGAGTCTACCTCTAATAGAAAGACAGGGTATCAAGTGTAGGGATAGAATTTCTATCCCTCAGTCAAAAACTCTAACCCTATCTAAAAGACATTTTGCAGTGACAAAAATGGAGAAGAGCCTGAAGAAAAGGAGGTCCGGTGATCAGCCAAACTTGGGATCAATCTCAAGGGGAGTCTCCCAGGCCTGACACTATAACTGATGCTAAGATATGATTACAGATTGGATCTGAGCATGGCTGTCCTCCAAGAGGCCCAACAAACTGCTGACTGACACAGAGGCAGACACTTATACCCAAACAATAGACTGGAATCATGGAACCCTGTGGTTGAATTAGGGAAGGGTTTGGAGAAGTTGAAGAGGAGGGCAACCCTATAGGAAGTCCAGCAGTCTCAACTATCCTGGCCCCTGAGATTTCTCACACACTGACCCACCAACCAGGCAGTGTACACTAGCTGAGGACCCTGACACATATACAACAGAGAATTGCCTGGTGTGGACTCAGTGAGAGGAGAGCCACCTAACCCTTTTAAGAGACTTGAGATCCCTTGGAAACAGGGGGAAGGGGGAATGGGGTGAAGAACTGTGGCAGGGCAGACCAGGAGGGGAATAACAACTGGACTGTAAAAATAAGATTAAAGATAAATTAAAAATAGTAGTAAATAAAAAATAAAATGAATGCACTATATAATTAAACTGAATACTCTTTGTTGCCATTCTCCTACAAATAAGCTATTTTATTACCCATGAGTGATAAGTATATTTACTTGATGAAAACTTATTTACAAGATTTCATATTCTGATTTATAAGCAAAATAGATGTTATAGATTTTGGTATTAGTAGGATATTCAAAATCTATTATTTTTCCAATGAATTGAGTAATTTACCTTTGCAAATTAATGTGATTAGCTATTTATAACTTTAACTACTATGCATAAAAAGATTATGATAACATTCACAGTATGTTTTTCTTTTTGTAATTAATTATTTGTTTTTTACACTCCAGATTTTATCACCCCCTCTCTTAGTTTCCACATTCCATACCATCTCCCAAACCTGTCTCCATGAGGATGTCCCCCACCCCACCGCACCCACATCTGACTTCTCAAATCCCTGGGAACTCCAGTCTCATGAGTGTTAGGTGTATCATCTCTGATTGAACACTGTCCCGGCAGTCCTCTGCTGTATACATGTTAGGGGTCTCATATTAGCTGGTGCATGCTGCCTGTTTGATGGTCCAGTGTTTGAGACATATCAGGGGCCCAGATTAATTGAGTCTACTGGTTCTCTTACCAGGTCCCTCACTTTGAGTCCTGAGAGTCAGGACTCAACCTCAACCCCTGAGGTTGCCTGTTTCAATTCTTTCTGCTGACCCTCAGGGCTTCAGTAATTTTCCTTCGCCCAGTACCAAATCAGGTTGCCTTGTTTGCCACACCACACCCCCATTCACTTTCCCTCTCAGGTCCCCCCTTTCCTCCCATCTTTGATTGCTTTCTTCTCCCTTCCAAATGGGACTGAGGCAACCTCACTTGGGCCCTTCAGCTTGTTGACCTTTTTGTGTTGTGTGGACTGTATATTGGATATTCTGTACCTTTCTTTTCTTTTTCTTTTCCTTTTATTTTTTTATTTTTTATTTTTTTTTTTGGCTAATATCAACTTATTAGTGAGTACATAGCATGCATGTCATTTTGGGTCTGAGTTACCTCACTCAGGAGATATTTTCTAACCCCATCTATTTGCCTACAATCTAGGAGTTAATATTTTGGTAGTTTTAATAAACAGTGCTCTATATCTCAACCATATTATTAAGCATGACTTCACTTGTCTCTTAGTTTGGAGATAATATGTCTCAATTTTTAAATCATTAGCTATATTTAATTTTCAGTTTATAGATTATTTTTAATTATTATTTATTAGAATTTTCTTAGTTTACATTTCAAATGCTATCCCCAAAACCTCCTATATGCTCCCCCAACCCTGATACACAGACCAACCCCCACTTTCTGGCCCTGCCATTACCCTGTATTGGGGCATATGATCTTCACAAGACCAAGGGCCTCTCCACACATTGATGGCCAAATAAGCCATCCTCTACTACATATTAAACTAGAGACACAGCTCTGGGGATACTGGTTAGCTCATATTATAGTTCCTCCTATAGGGTTGCAGATCCCTTTAGTTCCTTGGGTACTTTCTCTAGCTCCTTCATTAGGGGTACTGTGTTCCATCCAATAGATGACTGTGAGCATCCACTTCTGTATTTGCCAGACACTGGTATAGCCTCACAAGAGACAGTTTATCAGGGTACTCTCATAAATATCTTTTGGTACTCTCAAAAATATCTTTTGGGCATAAGCAATAGTGTCTGGGTTTGATGGTTGTATATGAGATGAATCGCTGGGTGGGATAGTCTCTGGAAGGTTCTTACTTCCATCTAAGCTCCGAAATTTGTCTCTATAATTCCTTCCATGGGCATTTTGTTCCCCATTTTAAGAAAGAGCAAAGTATCCATACTTCGGTCTTCTTTCTTGAGTTTCATGTGTTTTGCGAATAGTATCTTGAATATTCTAAGTTTGTGGGCTAATATTGGCTTATCAGTGAGGGCATATCATGTGTGTTCTTTTGTAATTGGGTTTCCTCACTTAGGATGATATCTTCCAGATCCATCAATTTGCCTAAGAATTTTATAAATTCATTGGTTATAACAGCTGAGTAGTAACCTATTGTGAAAATATACCACATTTTCTGTATCCATTCCTCTATTGAGGGACATCTGGTTTCCTTCAATCTTCTGGCTATTATAAATAAGGCTGCTCTAAACATAGCATGTGTTCTTATTACCAGTTGCAACAACTTCTAGACATATGCCCAGGAGAGGTATTGCTGAATCTTCAGGTAGTACTATGTCCAATATTCTGAGGAATGCCCAGGCTGATTTCCAGATTGGAAACTGTCCACAGGTGTGTAGGTTTATTTCTGAGTCTTCAATTCCATTGGTCTACATGTCTGTTCCGGTACCAGTACCATGCAGTTTATATCACAGTTGCTCTGTAGTATAGCTTGAGATCAGGCATGGTGATTCCACCAAAGGTTGTTTTATCATTGAGAATAGTTTTTCTATCTAAGGTTTTTTGTTATTCCAGACAAATTTGAAAATTGACCTTTCTAACTCAGTGAAGAATTGAGTTGGAATTTTGATGGGGATTGCATTGAATCTGTAGATTGCTTTCAGCAAGATAGCCATTTTTACTATATTGATCCTGTCAATACATGAGCATGGGAGATCTTTCCATCCTCTGAGATCTTCTCTGATTAATTTCTTCAGAGATTTGAAGTTCTTTTCAATTAAAATTTTCACTTCCTTAATCAGAGTCACACCAAGGTATTTTATATTATTTGTGACTATTGTGAAGGGTGTTATTTCCCTAATTTCTTTCTCAGCCTGTTTATCCTTTATGTAGAGAAAGGCCACTGATTGGTTTAAGTTAATTTTATAGCCAGCTACTGCACTGAAGCTGTATATCAGGTTTAGGAGCTCTCTGGTGAAATTTTTAGGGTCACTAATATGTAGTATCATGTCATCTGCAAATAGTGCTATTTTTACTTCTTCCTTTCCAATTAGTAACCCCTTGATCTCCTTTTGTTGTCTAATTGCTCCAGCTAGGACTTCAAGTACTACACTGAATAGGTAGATAGAAAGTGGCCAGGCTTGTCTATTCCCTAATTTTAGTGGGTTTGCTTCCAGCTTCTTTCCATTTACTTTGATGGTGTCTACTGGTTTGCTGTATATTGCTTTTATTATGTTTAGATACGGGCCTTGAATTCCTGGTATTTCCATGATTTTTATCATGAAGGGGTGTGGGATTTTGTCAAATGCTTTCTCAGCATCTAAGGAGATACTCATGTGGTTTTGTCTTTGAATTTGTTTATATAGTGAATTACATTGATGGATTTATATACATTAAACCATCCTTGCATCTCTGGGGTGAGGCCTTTTTGATCATGTTGGATGATCATTTTAACGTGTTCTTGTATTTGGTTAGCGAGACTTTTATAGAGTATTTTTACATCGATATTCACAAGGTAAATTGATCTGAAATTCTCGTTCTTTGTTGGGTCTTTACGTGGTTTAAGTATCAGAATAATTGTGGCTTCATAGAGTAAACTGGGTAGAGTATGTTCTGTTTCTATTTTGTGGAATAGTTTGAGGAGAATTGAGATTAGGTCTGCTTTGAAGATCTGCTTCTATATCTTTAGGGGATAATATGACGGTTTAGGTCATTTATCTGATCCTGATTTAAATTTGGTACCTGGTATCTGTCTATAAAATTGTCCATTTCATTCAGGTTTTCTAATTTTGCTGTGTATAACCTTTTGTAGTAGGATCTGATGATGTTTTGGATTTCCTTAGGTTCTGATGTTATGTCTTCCTTTTCTTTTCTGATTTTGTTAATTAGGACACTGTTCTTCTGCCCTCTATTTAGTCTGGCTAAGGGTATACCTATCTTGATGTTTTTCTCAAACAAACAAACAAACAAACAATAAAAACAGCTCCTGTTTTGGTTGATTCTTTGTACAGTTTTTTTTTTTTCTTTTTCTTTTTTACACTTGGTTGATTTCAGCACTAGTTTAATTATTTCCTGCTGTCTACTCCTCTTGGGTGAATTTGCTTCCTTTTGTTCTAGAGCTTTTAGGTGTGCTATCAAGCTGCTAATGTATGCTCTCTCTAGTTCCTTTTTGGAGGCACTCAGAGCAATTTGTTTTCCTCTTAGGACTGCTTTCATTGTGTCCCATAAGTTTGGGTATGTTATGGCTTCACTTTCATTAAACTCTAAAAAGTCTTTATTTTCTTTCTTTTTTTTTTCCTTGCTCTATTTATCATTGAGTAGAGTATAATTCAGCTTCCATGTGAATGTTGGTTTTCTATTATTTATGTTGCTAGTGAAGATCAGCCTTAGTCCATGGTGATCTAATAGGATGCATGAGATAATTTCAATATTTTGTATGTGCTGTGGCCTGTTTTGTGAAAATTATATGCTCAATTTTGGAGATGGTGTGATGAGATACTGAGAAGTTATATCCTTTTGTTTTAGGATAAAATGTTCAGTAGATATCTGTTAAATCCATTTGTTTCATAACTTCTATTAGTTTCAATGTGTCTCTTTTTAATTTCTGTTTCTAGGATATGTCCATTGATGAGAGGGGTGTTGATGTCTCCCACTATTATTGTGTGAGGTACAAAGTGTGCTTTGAGCTTTACTATAGTTTCTTTAATGAATGTGGATGCCCTTGCATTTGGAGCATAGATATTCAGAATCGAGAGTTCATCTTGGAAGACTTTAACTTTGATGAGTATGAAGTTTCCCTCCTTATCTTTTTTGAAAACTTTGGGTTGGAAGTAGACTTTATTAGATATTAGAATGGCTATTCCAGCTTGTTTCTTTGGACCATTTGCTTGGAAAATTGTTTTCCAGCCTTTTACTCTGAGGTAGTAGTGTCTGTCTTTTTCCCTGAGGTGGGTTTCCTGTAAGCAGCAATTAGTTGGGTCCTGTTTATGTAGCCAGTCTTTTAGTCTTTGACTTTTTTTTGGGTAATTGAGTCCACAGATATTAAGAGATAGTAAGGAAAATTAATTGTTGCTTCCTGTTATTTTTGTTGTTAGAGTTGGGATTCTGTTCTTGGGGCTGTTTTCTTTTAGGTTTGTTGAAGGATTACTTTCTTGCTTTTTCTAGGGGGCAATTTCAGTCCTTATGTTGGTGTTGTCCCTTTATTATCCTTTGAAGGGCTGGATTCATTGAAAGATTTGTGTGAATTTGGTTTTGTCATGGAATACTTTGGTTTCTCCATCTATGGTAATTGAAAGTATTGCTGGTTATAGTAGCCTGGACTGGCATTTGTGTTCTCTTAGGGTCTCTTAGGGTCTGTATAACATCCGTCCAGGATCTTCTGGCTTTCTTAATCTCTGGTGAGAAATCTGTTGTAAAAGGTCTGCCTTTTTTTTTCTATTAATGCTTTTAATATTCTAACTTTATTCTAACTTTATTTAGTGCATTTGTTGTTCTGAATATTATGTGTCAGGAGGAATTTCTTTTCTGGTCCAGTCTATTTGGAGTTCTGTAGGCTTCTTGTATTTTCTCTGGGCATCACTTTCTTTAGGTTAGGGAAGGTTTTTTCTATAATTTTATTGAAGATATTTATTGGACCTTCAAGTTGCAGTGTTTTTCTGTACCTCTTTAAGGACTTCTACGTGTTTAGCAGTGATCTCCTGTATTTCCTTAAGTGAGTTATTAATGTCCTTAAAGTCCTCTACCAACATCATGATATATGACTTTTAATCAGAATCTTGCTTTTCGGGTGTGTTGGGGTATCCAGGACTCACTGTGGTGGGCATACTGGCTTCTGATGATGCTGAGTGGTCTTGTTTTCTGTTAGTAAGATTCTTACATTTTCCTTTTGCCATCTGGTAATACTAGATTTTCTAGCATTCTCTGGCTTGAGCTTGCTCCTCCTATGATTCTTTAGCCTCTGTTAGCACTCCTGGGAGTCCAACTCTCTCCTGAGTCTCAGTTGTCAGAGTAAACTCTGTAGGCAAGCTCTCCTCTTGCAGGGCAGGTGCAAGGAATTCTTTAGCTCAGAGACACCTTCTGAGTTCTGGGGTTAGAGTCCTCCCTGGAGGCCAACTCTCTTCTGGCAGGGAACATGCTCAAGCTTCTGGGACTTAGCTCTGTCTCCTGGCTGAGGATGAAGGTCTGAAAGGACCCTGTCCAAGAAGCCCTGTTGTTTCTGCTGCCCACGTGCTCCCCTGCATAGACTGGTCTCAGTGATCCCAAGATCCTGGGTGTGCTAAGGCCTTGTGGAGATCTTGCCCAAGATGGTACAGGTTTCCTTTGCTCCTGTTCCTGCTAGGACAACACTCTCTGCCTTTTTTTGGAATAGATGTGTTCCACTCACCAGTGATCTCAAGATCCTGGGTGTGCTAGGATGCCTGAAGCATGGAGAGTCTTCTGGGGACCTTTGGACCCTCTGCTGAGTTCATTTCCAAGGTGGCGCAGGGCTCTCAGATTATTTTTTATTGTCCTACTTCATTTACTTTTTATCACTGTAATAAACAACTGAGCAAAAACAATTTGGTGAAGAAAGGATTTATTTGGCTTATAGGTCGAAGTCCTTTATAGCAGGGTGATAAGACATAAACTTAGACACAGAAAATTAAAGGGAAAGAATAAGAAAATCATTCTTACTGTCTTGTTTTTCATGAATTGCTAGCCTGGGTTCTTATACAATCCAAGACCATGTGCATAAGGATGGTATCACTCATTGAAGGCTTGCCTTCCTTTATTTCTTTAATCAGTCATTAACAGAGAAAATATACCCACAAACTTGTCTGTGGGCAAATATAATGGTGTCACTTTATTTATTTATTTTCTTTTCTTTTATTAGATATTTTCTTTATTTGCATTTCAAATGTTTTCCCTTTCCAAGTTTCCCCTCAGAAAAACCCCTATCACATTCCCCCTCTTCCCCCTTCTATGAATTGTGCCCCCATCCACCCATCCACTCCTGCTTCCTGTACTCTAGGGCATGGAGCCTTCTCAGGACCAAGAACCTCTCCTCCCATTGATGCCAGACAAAGCCACCCTCTAATACATATGCAGCTGGAGCAATGGGACCCTCCATATGTACTCTCAAATGTGATTATCTACTCTCAAATGAGTCTAGGTAGGAGTAAGGAAACCATAATCTAAACAATATACATAACTTTAAGCACACTGGTTATATCTTGGATTTCAGTCAGTCTTACTATTTCTGTCTTACTACTTCTATTCACATATCACCAACTAAATGCATTTCATATTTCTATTCCTAGTCATCTGTGATTATTTCTTAGAATTTCTATCATTAAATTTGTAAATCTGGTTTCACATTTGGTTTATTTTCATTTAAATTCTGTGAATAATAAATGTATTTTTTATCCCTTTTTAAATAATTTCAAAATCTGTTTTATTTGAGTCTCATTCTGGCAATTGCTTTGTTTCCCAAAACTAATTTAAACTGTCTTTTGAGTTGTTATTGTTGAAATCTGGGATTCAAGTGAAATGAACTGAGGTATAACTTTATTTTATATGCAACTGATTTTTTTCAATTTTTATTAGATATTTTCTTCATTTACTTTTCAAATGCTATCCAAAAAGTCCATTATACCCTCACCCTGCCCTGCTCCTCTACCCTCCCACTCCCACTTCTTGGCCCTGGCGTTCCCCTGTACTGGGACATATAAAGTTTGCAAGACCAAGTGGCCTCTATTCCAAATGATGGCCTACTAGGCCATCTTCTGCTACATATGCAGCTAGACATAAGCTCTGGGGGTTACTGGTTAGTTCATATTGTTGTTCCACCTATAGGGATGGAGACCACTTCAACTCCTTGGGTAATTTCTCTACCTCCTCCATTGTGGGCCCTCTGTTCCATCCAATAGATGACTGTGAGCTTCCACTTCCACTTATTTGCCAGGCACTGACATAGTCTCACAAGAGACAGCTATATTAGGTTCCTTTCAGCAAAATATTGCTGGCATATGCAATAGTGTCTGTGTTTGGTGGCTGATTATGTGATAGATCCCAGGGTGGGGTAGTCTCTGGACAGTCCATCCTTCCATCTTAGCTCCAAACTTTGTCTCTTTAACTCCTCCCATGGGAATTTTGCTCCCCATTCTAAGAAGGGGTGAAATAGCCATTATTGGTTTTCCTTCTTCTTCAGTTTCATGTGTGTTGCAAATTGTAACTTGGGTATCCTAAGTTTCTGGGCTAACATCCAGTTATCAGTGAGTGCATATCAAGTGACTTCTTTTGTGTTTGGGTTACCTCAATCAGGATGATATCCTCCAGATACATCCATTTGGCCAAGAATTTCATAAATTCATTGTTTTTAACCGCTGAGTAGTACTCCATTGTGTAAATGTACCACATTTTCTGTATCTATTCCTCTGTTGAGGGACATCTGGGTTCTTTCCAGCTTCTGGATATTATAAATAAGGCTGCTATGAACATAGTAGAGCATGTGTCCTTATTACCAGTTGGAGCAACTTCTGCATATATGCCCAGAAGAAGTATTACTGGATCTTCTGGTAGTACTATGTCCAATTTTCTGAGAATCCACCAGACTGATTTCCAGAGTGGTTGTAAAAGCTTGCAATCCCACCAGCAATGGAGGAGTGTTCCCCTTTCTCCACATCCTAGCCAGCATCCACTGTCACCTGAATTTTTTATCTTAGCCATTCAGACTGGTGTGAGGTGGAATATCAGGGTTGTTTTGGTTTGCATTTCCATGATGATTAAGGATACAAGTGAATTTTTTTTCCTAAGAATTTAGTAATGCTTATTATTTACTTTGGCTCTTGATTTCAACACTGAAATTTTTATGCAATACTTTTGTTTGTATTTCTTAGCTTCTTTCCATTTTCTGTGGGATTGTTCCTTCAAAAGAGTTTGACAGTGAAGACAGATATGAATATTCCATAATGAACATGCTGTCCTGCTTTGCTATCTATTACTGTGATAAACGCCCTGGTCAAAAGAAGCTTTGGAAGAGAGAATGACTTATATGTTTTAGTACATCATGAAGGGAAGCCAAGTCAGAGTTCAAAATGAAAATTTGGAGGAAGGATCTGAAGTAGAGAACAAGGACGAATGCTACCTATATGTTTGTTTGGTCATGGTTATATTTACTTACTTTCTTTCAATTTTATTTTTAGCATATTTATAATAGATTGTTTTCATATAATGTATTTTTATTATGTTTTCCCCTATATCTATTCCTTCTAGTTCATCCTTACCTGATTTTCCATGCAGGTCTACTCCTTTTCTGACATTTCTTTTAAAAAAATTACACATCTAAAAGTTATAGTATAATAAATAGTAAATATAATATAATAATATAAAAAAATCAAGAAAATAATAATATGATGAGACAAATAAATAACAAGAAATATAATCCTAAAAGGGTGAAAGAAAACTATATAGATGCAGAGATACCTCATTTGCACATTCAACAATCCTATAAAAACACAAAACTGAAAGCCACAATATAACAGAAAATCTGTAGGCTAATAAAATAAAAACAAACTGACAAAATGAAAGAAAGGAAAAGTAGAAATTAAGAATCAAAATAAAATTTAAGAAATTATGCAATTTTGAGACAAAGAATTTTCAATAATGCTATTGAATTCATTTTGTTTTGATCATCAAATTCATGGGCATATGGCCTACCCTTAAGAGTAGTTTATTTCCACAGTAATACTATTGATAAATTAATTTTTATTTGCAAGTGACTATCAATAGGAGACAGCTTCTAGGTTAATGATGGGCCTTTCTTGTAAAACCCAGGACCATGTGCAATTACTATCAAAAAAGAAATAAGAATACACACAGGGGCATTGGTGATGCATGTCTTTAATCCCAACACTTAGGAGGCAGGGGCAGGCATATTTCTGAGTTCAAGACCAGCCTGGTCTACAGAGTGAGTTCCAGGACAGCCAGGCCTACACATAGAAAAAAAAAACTGCCTCAAAAACAAACAAACAAACAAACAAATAAAAACAAAAAACAAAAACAAAACAAAAAATATACACACAAAGATAAACTACTATTTAGATCACAAGATTCATCCCAAACCTGTCAAGTCAACAGAGGAAGTAAATTAAAGAGGTTACATTTATAATTAACTTATAAGTATTCTCTCTCTCTTCCCCAATTTTAATCAGTTCTGAATTATAATTCAAGACTTTCTGGATTTTATATGACTATCTGCTTTATGTACTTATTCCCTATTACTTTGGTCAGGAAAGTTTTAGAATTATAAATGTTTTTATACTTTAAATTGCTGGGGGTTGTTGTACATATTTTCTTCTCTTTGAAATGATAGAAAAAAATATAATCCCTTGCATTTTGTAATGCTTTTGTTTCAGGCAGATAATAATCTTCAGTGCCTAGACATGAGGAAATTTGTTCAAGGCTGTTCTCATTGCTTACAATTTTTTCAAGTATAGTTATTATTGTTAATATACAGTTTAAGTTTAACTGTTATTTCATTGTCATAAAAATGACATTATTCCTTAATAATGAAAAAAGGCAATGACACCAACAGCCTTGGAAAAGTAAAAACAGCAAATTTGATAATGTGTTCTACAAATATTTCCGATAACTTAACTAAAATTGTGGAGTTAATTGCCAAATACCAAACAAATAATATGTATTCTCACAAATTTATAAGGTTGACTTATGAGTTTTTGTTATGTTACATTATCTAGATTTGTACTAAAATAAATGTCACTAAGGATATTCTAAGGTCAAGTGAGTAGACACAATTATTTAAAAGACATGTGTTCTGAATTTTTTTTGATAAGGAATTACTTCATATGCCAACTTAAAACACAAACAGAAAAAACAAATGCATAAAGGATGCCTCTATAAAAATGCCAAGCCAATTTCAGTCTGATTAGATGTAGCTGTTTTGGGTTTCTTTTACTGTTTTTGTTTTTCTGAGACAGGGATGGCTTCTAACCCACTCTGTAGATCCTATCTCCATGTCCTGAGGACAGAGATTACAGTATGTGCTACCCTGAGCTTTGGAGTTTTGTCCAGATGATGCACGACACTTACAGATACATATTCAGGAATAGAGAGTTGATCTTCAGGAAAAGATTTTAGCTTCACATACTGCTCTTCTGTCAGCTCAAAGTCTCGCAGATTTCGGCGAACATCTCCAGCCTTTTCTCTCAGCTGATGGTTTGTTTCTTCCAGTTGCTTCTGTCACAATAAAATAGTTTCCATTTCTTGTTTCATTAGTTCTTGATATTTTCTACATTAAGAGAATTTATGGCAAGGTCACCGAGACTTCTTTCAGAGTTCCATATAGTATTCTTGGCTACCGCAGTGCTGACTTATGGATCTAGTTAAATATGAAGTAGCAAATCCATACAGATTAGTAAATATAAAAACCCAAATTATTAGAGAATCAACATCTTAAGTAATAACTTAAAAAATTCAAATCACAAAATTATACATTTAATCTGCTGACACAATGGTTTTCAGCCTGTGGGGTCAGGACACTTTTGGGGCATTGAGTGACCCTTTCACAGGGATCACCTAAGACCATTGGAAAATACAGATTTTACATTACAATTCAAAACAGCAGCAAAATTACAGTTATGAAGTAGCAACAAAAATAACGTTTTGATTGGGAGTCACCACAACATGAAGAACTATATCAAATGCCAGCACATTTGGAACATCCAAGAAGGATATTCTAGAGTCAACTTCTAGTCTCCATACCACCAGGATGGCTCAGACTTACCTTATGAGGCTCAGTGTTACTGTATTAGAGAGATGCTGTATCGGGATGAAAGAAAAATGGAAATTAGTAACTAGGCCCCAAAAGCAGACACAGAAAGCTTTAAAACTTTAGCACAGTAGTTGTCAATGTTCTGAAAAATTTTGAATAAATATTTTATTAATTTATAGGCCTATGTAAAAATTCACCAATGAAAAGTTAAAGAAATGGATAGAAAATGCAACTTCCATATTTATTTTCACATACATAAAGCACTTATTTTCTTTATGGTATATGGAAGCTTGTTTCATATCTAGGTAAATATACTTAAATCTACATTTCTGTGTGTGCATGTTTGCATTTGTGAGCCACCATGTGTGTTTGTGTGTGTGTGTGTGTGTGTGTGTGTGTGTGTATTTAAGACAACAAACAAATTAATGGTCTTCATTCATGATCCACCTTTTTTGAGAAAAGATTTTACTGGGAGACAGGCCTCACCAAGTAGGCTAGGCTGCCTGCCCTGAGTTCCAGATATTTCATTTTCTCTTAGTTCCTAGCTCTCTAATTTCAAGCACACCATGACACTCATGGCTGTTTTCTATGTTGTTTTTGTTTAAATGTGTGTTATCAGAATCAAATTTATTTACATATATTGTAGAGCCAGAAGTTCCTTTTTTTGTTTGATTCTTTTTTGTTTTTTTGTTTTGTTTTATTTTGTTTTGTTTTGTTTTGTTTTGTTTCGAGACAGGGTTTCTCTGTGTAGCCCTGGCTGTCCTGGAACTCACTCTGTAGACCAGGCTGACCTTGAACTTAAAAATCCCTCCCAAGTGCTGGGATTAAAGGCTTGTGCCACCACTGCTCGGCCAGAAGTTCTTTAACTGATCTATTACCTTCCCACTTCTATTATTTCAACTTTGAATACATTGTCACTATATAATTGCATGTTCCTTCACTATAATGAATCAATGCTGTTAATATTCATGATGCCACAAAACTTCATTATCTATTTTTATTCAGTAATACCAAGTACCTGACACTCTCTTCAAAAATGCCACATATTTAATATTTATTTTATAATTATGATTTATGTTTCATTAGTAATTGTAATGGCTATTAATAATGGTTTCCAATAATTCTGTAAAAGGTTGTTTCTATGCCAGGTCTATGAACACCATAAATCCATGCTTTACTCATAAGAATGTTTGGGGATATGTGAAAATGCTTTTCCTCATCTTAGAAAATTCACCATCTAGAATTTTATACAAATATATACATGCTATTTTTTATCCTTTTATCATTTTCTGTTTACAAAACGTTAATCACTAAATGTATGGAATGTGTTCTCTTTTAATTGAAACTATAATCCTTTTTGACTTTCACCCTTCCTACTATATGGATTAATACATATCTAGGAGAGTATAGCTTAGTTACTAAGACACAAGAAGACATTAATCAAGAGGTCTTTCTGGCAAAAAGACAGCAAATGACTTAATGACTTCGAGCTAGATGAACAAAGCTTTCCTTAAAGGAATGACAGATATTTTGCTCAAGACATGTGGTAAAGGCAAGGTGCTGCTATATAAGCTGACAGCAGATGCCATCTCCTCTATCCTTGCTGACCTTAATTCTTCTACCCTGAACCTTATGACAGGAGCAAAGGGGAACAAGATATTATATATCTGAAGCCTGTGTGTTACAGAAATATATTCAGACACTTAGACCTCTGAAGTATTCCAAAACTGAAACTGAGAGTTAACTAAAGTTTATGTATTCTCACTCCTGTAGAATTCCCTGTTATTTTTTATTTGATATTCTTTATGTTATTGTTCACATTGCTGCATTATAAGTTGTATCATATATGAATACCTGTTTTTAAAAGATAATACCATGTAAAATGAATTATCACTCCATACAAATTCATGTTTCATTCAATACCTCAAGAGGAATATTGCTCCAGGAATAGATAATCAACTTACTTACACCCTTCATGCTTTTTCCCTGAAATCTTGGCTTTTCCACATGGTCCTAGATATTTCCCATTGATAGGTTTTGGCCATACTGGTACATGTCAGTATTGATATATGTTGGGGTATGGTAGTTTGAATAGTAATGATCCCTATAAACTCACGTGTTTGAATGCTTGGCCCATAAGGAATGATACTTTTAGGAGGTGTGGCTTTCTTAGAGTAAGTGTAGCCTTGTTGGACGAAGTGTGCCACCGTGGGGGCAGATTCTGAAGACTCCTATGCTTAAGCTGCACTCTGTGGCAAACGTTCTCCTCCTGCTGCCTGTAGATCAAGATTTAGGACTCTCAACAACTTTTTCAGCACCATAACTGTGTGCATGCCACCTTGCTTCTCACCCTTGAAATAATGCATTAAAATCAGATATAAATACACATAAACACTTTGAACACCTGACTTTTATTAAAAACCCAGAAATATGTAGTGGTAAAAAGACAGGATTTTTAACAAATAGTGCTTATCAAAGTTGATATCTTCTTGTAGAATAATCCAAATAAACCCATACTTTCCTGAATAAAACTCAACTCCAAAGGTATTAAAGATGTAAAATTACAGTCAGATACACTTAACCTCATAAACGAGAAAGGGCAGAATAGCCTTGAACTCATTGTCACATGAGAAGACATTCTGAAGAGAACATCATTAGCATACTAAGAATTAGGATTGTGGGAAGCCGCCCTCACATTCGCCGTTGCAAGATGGCGCTGACATCCTGTGTTCTAAGTGGTAAACAAATAATCTGCGCATGTGCCAAGGGTAGTTCTCCACTCCATGTGCTCTGCCTTCCCCGTGACGACAACTCGGCCGATGGGCTGCAGCCAATCAGGGAGTGACACGTCCTAGGCAGAGGATAATTCTCCTTAAAAGGGACGGGGTTTCGCCATTCTCTCTCTTGCTCTTGCTCTCTTGCGCTCTGGCTCCTAAAGATGTAAGCAATAGAGTTCTTGCTCTTGCTCTCTTGCACTCTGGCTCCTAAAGATGTAAGCAATAGAGCTCTTGCTCTTGCTCGCTTGCTCTCTGGCTCCTGAAGATGTAAGCAATAAAGCGCTTGCTCTCGCTCTCTTGCGCTCTTGCTCTCTGGCTCCTGAAGATGTAAGCAATAAAGCTTTGCCGCAGAAGATTCCGGTTTGTAGTGTTCTTCCTGGCCGGTCGCGAGAACGCGTGTAAGATAGGATAAACCAAAAATAATAAATAGGACTTCAAGAAACTGAAAAGCTTCTCCACATCAATGAGCATGGTCATTTGCACAAAATGGTAGCCTATAAAATGAGAAAAAAATTTCACCAACTACTTATCTAATAAGGGCTAATCAAAATATGAAGACCACAAGACAGCAGATATCTAGAAAACAAATAACCTAATTATATAACAGAGTCCTGATCTAAACAGAATTCCTGATAGAGGAAACTCAAATGGCAGTGAAATATTAAGGAAATGATTCTTGGCTACAACATTCATTCTTTCAGTGACTTTTTATTGAGTAATTGAGTCCACTGAATTTTAGAGATATCAATGACAATGATTCATGATTCTTGAATTTTGTTTTCATTTGATTGTTTGTGAGTGTGTATGTCTTTCTCTGAGTGTTTGTGTGTATGTGTGTGTGTGTGTGTGTGTGTGTGTGTGTGTTTATATTCACTTCCCTCCTTTTGACTTTTCTGATTTGGGAATAATTATTTGCTGTGTTTTCTTGGATGTAGTTAATCACTTTACATTTGAATTTATCATCTAGACCTTCTACAGGGCTGTATTTGTAGATAGATATTGCTAAAATTCCTTTTTTATATATAGAATGTTATACACTATCCATCAACTGTAGTTCCTATTCATTTACTAGATTTTTTATTTCTAGAGTTCCCTCAGTATGTGTTTTCTTTATTGCTTATATTTTTCTATTTTAAGGTTTTGATTACTTTTAATGGATTCATTAAACTGTTTTTTTTTCTTGGCTTTCTTTAAGGGATTTCTTCATTTCCTCTGATTTTTTATTTGTATTCCCTTGATTTAAAAAAAAAAAAAAGGTTTACTTACTTCTTCTTTAAGGAACTCTATCATCTTCATAGACTTGAAGCTTAGGTCTTTTACTTGTGCTTCAGTTGTGTTGGAATTTTCAGGGATTCCTATAGTAAGTAGCATGGGCTCTGATGGTGATTTATTGCCCTATCTGTTGTTGATTATACTCCAACACTAATATCTAGGCCTCTGTGTTTGTGGTGATAATGATTTGAGTTACCAATTTATATGACTGTTATTTGTTGGAAGGGTGTTTCATTCTTTGTTTTCCGCTTCCTGTTGATGTTTGCTACTGGTTCTTCCTCTCAGTCCCATGCTTCCAGTCATAAGAATCTGATTCAAAATATCACTTACAAATACCTTAGCCATATACCTAGGCTCTTTTCTAATTAGATAGCATTTGAAACACTTCATTTATTGTACCCTACATTCTGCCATGTAGCTGCTTACGTGAGCTCAGGTACTAAGTTTTTATCTTGTCACATCCTCCTGGCAAATCTTTCACCTAGCTCTATCAAAGAATCTTTTTTCTATCTTGGATGTCCTAACTCTATTTCCTGCCTAAGCCATAGGCTACATAGGCCTAATTGACAGGTGATACATCCATACAATAGACAAAATCCTCTCTCTATAATGGCCTTCTGGCTCTTAGGGCCTGTGGTTGAGTAGGGGTCTTTGAGTTAGAAGGAAATTTCTCACTAAGTTGGGGGTCCCCAATACAGCAGAAAGAAAGAAAGAAAGATGGACTGAGGATAGGTTGGTCAGCCTACCTGATTTTCCAGCAAGTGTGGCCTCTTGTTAGGCAGCGCTGAAGGAACCTATCATGTTGTGGAGGCTTG
Source organism: Mus musculus (assembly GCF_000001635.26). NCBI lineage: Eukaryota > Metazoa > Chordata > Mammalia > Rodentia > Muridae > Mus > Mus musculus. The sequence goes on from NC_000086.7 coordinate 117,908,486, forward strand.
CAGACAGACAGCATACATAGCATTCTGGCAGGTATGATCAAATTGTAAACTATTTTTACTACAAAGGAAAAGAGTTCCGGGCATAGTGGCACATGCCTTTAATCCCAGCACTTGGGAGGCAGAGACAGGCAGATTTCTGAGTACGAGGCCAGCTTGGACTACAAAGTGAGTTTCAGGACAGCCAGGGCTTTAGAGTAACCTGTCTCGAAAAACCAAAAAAAAAAAAAAAAAAAAAGAAAGAAAAGATGTTCTTTTTCATTATATAGAAATATCATGAGAATATATCATATGAATTCTGCACATGTTAAATTTGCATTTCTACAAACTTTGTATGTATGTATTCATATGTTCAAAATATTCTTGATGTAACCTTTATAATTTGTTAAGTGATAGTTTCCAAGATTTAATAAATACACCTTAATGGTAAGTTATTTTCGCCATAACAAATTAAAATCATTCTAAGTATTTGTTATATAACATACCAGAGAGTTGTTAGATAGATTTGTTGATATTGATGGGAAAGAGCATAATAATATTTTTGCATAGTTCCATGAAGACAATGGTTGCTATTTTATTACTAAAATTGTTATAGTATTATGAATAATTCTAAATAGTTATGTCCATAGAAATAATACTGCAGTGTTCCCTTTGCCATGATAGATAATTTTCAATCTTAAAACTTCCTTCCTATTTCACATTACTTCAATGTATCATTAACTGACAGTACTTTTGAAAACATTTATCAATTTCCTATTGTTTCAACAATAGTATATAATGAATGATTACAAATTCTTAGGAGCTTTAGATGACAGGCAATATCTAACTTACAACCTTATAGGTTTTAGCAAAATGTTGCTGAATCTGATTAATATTCTTGGTGCTTTCTCAAAGACCTGATGCCAGTTGTGGTAAGTTTCTGGAATTCTGCTAACACTTTCTGCTTTATTTTTCTGGCTGCTACCTCTATGTTCTTAGGTAAAGGATACTCTGCAGTGCAATTATTGCTATTACAAAGCTTTCGTTTAATGATTCCAATTCTTCATCAAGTTATACTGGGAAAGTTCTCATGGTAATAATGAAAGGCAGTGAGAGAGCAAACACCATGTGACAAGTAATTTCAAATTTTGAGTATATTTTTAAACATATTCTACTAGCATGTCACACTATAATGCCTAGAATCAAAGAGATATATTACATGACTCTGATGGTAGATCTTGGTTATCAATTTGACTGGATCTGGAACCAACCAAAAAGCAAGCTTCTGCTTACTTCTGTGAGAATTTTTATTAAAGTGGGAAGACTCAACATAAAAAGAATTTCAACTTCCAGTTGTAGCACAGATAAAAGATAAAAGGAAAAATTACTTCATGCTTGCTAACAAGTTGATTCACATATTTCTCATTCTACATCCGTTCAATTTTATTACAGCCTACCTTTAAGCTTCCAGTAATTACTCTCGCAAAGTCTCTTATTCCTTCATTGCCCAACGAGGACTACAGAAACATTCAGCATTATATACTAAATTACTAAGATGTCTTGGTCCCTAGTGTGAGAGAGTCATTGTTAAGTTACATATACCATTGAGTATAATTCAATCTAATATATCTCACTTTAATATATATATATATATATATATATATATATATATATATATATATATATATATATATATTCATTTTGTCGTATTTGTTCGTCTAGAGAACCATAATAATATGCCAGTATAACATTGCATTGCCAGGAGAGTGGATACAAGAGGATGTGGAATATTAGAACCATGATTGCAATTGTTGATCAACAATATATATTCATCAAGAAGACAGGAGAAGGAATACAAAACCTATATTGTTATATGACTTCAACACGTAAAATGTGTACATAGTTGCTATGCACAGGTATTGTTTATGAATGAATTTATAACAATACCCAATAATAAATATTAAACTGAGAATTATGTCTTTGTTATTAATCTTATTCCAGTACTGAGATATATGATATTCATATTTCTAACTTAATATTCAATAGATATGGCTTAGTAAGATCCATTTTTACTTTTACAATAAGGGCACACTAATTGATTCCATTGCAAAATACTGGCAATCTAATTTCATTGCATATACCAAAAATGATTGATGTTTAGTCTCAACTTCTGAAAATAATTTTGACAATAAAACAAGTAAAGATTGTTTTATTTCTCACAGGCAGAGAAATAATATTGTGAAAGTAAGTAATCTATATATGGGGCTTCTATAATCATTAGTCGATTCAATAAACACACTGTGTAAACACTGTGTAAAACCATACAATTAATTTTAAAAAGTGAAATAATATTCAAATTCTATAATTCATTCTCTATTCTTATAAAGGAAAAGCTCATACAGTAATAAGGAAAGGTAAAAAGTGACCAAGAGCCATGTCAAAAGTGTTTTCAAGCTTTTGGATATTACATCAAATTCAGGGAAACGGAAAGAAAAAATGTCGTTTCACAAATGAGAATTTAGCCACCATGTGTGTAATTCCTGCCTTAAGGCTTTTTGTATATAGTTATTAATATGGATCGTGTTAGTAAGATATATAAACAACCATTGGATACTTTAGTAATAATTCAAAATAATTTCTAACATGCTTATATTTTAGTTCATAAAGTGAGTTCAACACAACTGTAATTTCAGTTACTTACTTAGTTATTGACACCCATACATTTGTTTTGTTTTATTTTTTGTGGTGTTATTTTTAAAAATCACAAGACAAAATGTCTGGAGTAAGAAGAAGAATATTACAAATCATAGAATCCTGTAGTAGATAGAAATTATGTAACATAAATCACTTGTGAGAGTACTGAATTTCTGGTGTGAAGAATAAAACATTTACTCTAATGCTGCTTGTGATATAGTATTAACTAATAATACATATCTGTCTTCATTCAATAAAGTGTCAGTGAAAAAGCATTATGAGAATATTTTACTGGGACGACATTGTCTGACTGTTATAGATATGATTATAAGGAATTAATTGTGTATTGAGCAGCATTGGCTTTTTGTTCTTGTACTCACAGATAATCTCTGCTAAATTTACTCATTCTATATCCCAAATGTTCAGTTTAAAAGCTTACAGATAATTCTAGGGATTATAATGTGAAATGAACTATAAGTTTTCAAGGGCTAATTATGCTTGTTGAGAGCCACTTTCTGAGATTTAAGTATGTTTACTTGAAGTAGTTTATAAATTTCTCATGGGCTTACACCAGGAAAAAGAAGAATTGCAGAGACCCAAGGGGAAGAAAAAAGTTACACTGAGTCCCTGAGAACTGAGCCACCCTTGATGTTCAGGTGGAAACTTCAGCTACCCACCTTACCAATGCTCACCCATTTATTTTTCTTGGATGGTGTCAGTTGATGATGCTCTCTGTTACTATTTGATTTTAAATTTACAAATGAATTAAATTAATTGTGATTTAGTGTGTGTTTGTGTCTCTGTCTGTATGCCATGCTAGATGTGTGCAGATGTCTATAGAAGGAATCTGATCCTTTGGAGCTGTAGTCATAGGTAGCTGTGAGCCTCCCAACATGGGTTTGGGATTCAACTTGTACTTTTTGAAAGAATAAAAGAGGCTAAACTACTTTTAAGCACTGAACAACCTCTCCAGCCCAATAATATTTTGTTATCACAAAATATATTATTATGCAGGTGAAAATATTTGGCATTGTCAGCATGACCTTGAGATACTTTTTTTCTTTTACAACAAAGTGATTTTATGATAGCAAAATGAGGAAATGCATACACAAGCCAGTATATCAGCCACTACCATTCAGAGATCAAATCAAGTATCTGACATGATGAATAGGAAAATAGAGAATAAAACTAAAACCAACAATGAATGAAATGATGATAAAAGATAAATACAGAAAAAAAATCACCTCACCTCCTCAAACCTGGCTTTTCATAGGCATAGTGTATCTTAGAATAACAAGTGAATAAATAAATACCTTTTGTATTCAAAACATAAGTTTTGGATAAACATATAAGGATCTTTGTGTTTCTGCTTTTTCTTGTTTACAGAGAGTACTCACTGCCCAAGGTTATTTATATCTTGGCCAGCTCTTGATGTATTTTATGTCCAGTAATTTTCATACATTTATGAGACTATGGAGGTTGAGGAGTTGGATGCTATAAAATGTTGATTGAAACTCTGATGTCAAAAACATTGGGAATTCTAAATAAAAGATTTTTCAGCTGGATATGTGATAGTCAAGGTAACCAAATTAAAGAAAGAAAGAAAGAAAGAAAGAAAGAAAGAAAGAAAGAAAGAAAGAAAGAAAGAAAGAAAGGAGGGGAGGAAGGAAGGAAGGAAGGAAGGAAGGAAGGAAGGAAGGAAGGAAGGAAGGAAGGAAGGAAGGAAGAAGTACGGGCTCTAGAAAATAATAAAGATTGGATAATTAATCAATTTTTTATTAAATTTATCTACTTTTTGTGTTTATAGTAACTGCAGTCTTACTGCTTGCTCTTTCTTTTTTTACATGGAAGCCTCACCTGAGATGTATTTTCTACTTTGGGCTCTCATCTGGAAACTCCTACTGATACCTTCATAAAATTGCCATAGGTGTTTCTTTTTGGTGGTATATGAGAATAATATGATGGTATTATCTACCTGCTATTTGGTATTCATTTTTTGTTTTGTTTGTTTGTTTGTTTGAAAAATGTTGTCTCTACATAACCCTGGCTACCCTGGATTTTGCCATGTAGATCATGTCCTTTATCCAAAGAGATCTGCTGACCACTGCCTTCAGAATGCTGGGATTGTAATACCATGGTACTCAGTACCTATAATTTTGTTTGCTAGATAGTTACTACATTTAATTATTCAAACCCAAATGGATGGTTATTGTGTCTTCTTCTCTGCAAGGAATATTCTATGAAATACTTTTGTGTATAGATGTATACATTACAATGTTCTCTGTCATATTTTACTATAATTTCCCTGTAACTGCATTATTGTTTTCTGAAGCAAATCACAGTTCCATTTAGATTTATTGATATTGTACTTTATACATGTAAAGTTGTCAATGAAAATTAATTAAATTTATAGAAACTGCACAACTAGTCAATACAATAATATCACTGTGTTTCTGTGTGTGAGTGTCCATGAAACTTTTCTGATATATTTCTGTAGCTATTCAACTAACATTGTTGACATGAATTATTATGATTGTTTTCTATATGTTAATCTATTTCTGGATTTGTTTTTGCCCTATGTATTTAGAGTAGAGATAACACTCTGATAATCTAAGAGTAAATAAAGGAATTTGAAATTATTAAATGTCATTGCCAATTCTGTTATTGCCTTAATAGGTGTATCTAAGACAAACATCTGGTTCTAAATTGAGCTTTCAAATTAATTTGTTTTGAGATTAAACATCTAAGTTTAATGGTAAAAAATATGTAATTCATATAAGTCAATTGTTTTAATTCCAGGATAGCCAGAGTTAGATACAGACACCATTTTTTTTCCAAGCAAGATTTATATAGGACCTTAAATTATGATTTACAATTTGTAATGTGATTTATAGAAAAATGAGGATATAGTTGTATGTATAGAAAAATTTTGTATGTGGTCATCCATACAAAATAGCTATGTACTAGCACCAGCTATTCTTGATTAACTAAGAGTATTTTAATCATGGGGATGTAAGGGACTTCTATGAGAAATTTATTCCTAAGACCTTAATAACAATTGTTCCTTCCTATAAGAAAGAGATTGTTAAACAATATTAATGTTTTCACTTAATAATATATTGAAGTTTAACAATATGATGTTTGAGGAGTCAATGTTTTGTCTTTGAGCCAGGTAATTACAATAGTTTGAGATGGAATAATAGAAAGGACTATATGAAATGATTATTAAATATTAAATATATGTAATATTATTAAATATATCACTGCTACATTCCTGAAGCTTTTCTAGTTTCATCTACCATAAATTCTAAAAATAATCTTTAAAAAACATTATTGCTTCTAGTTTTTAGTTGAGAAGAGTAAGAATTTAGAAAACTCTCCTAAAAGTTATCCAAATATAGTTATTATATAAATAGTAATGTCATGAAAAGACAACTATTTTCTTTCAACTGTAAGTTATGTGTTTTTTTCAAATTCATAAGAGTGATTTCAGAAACTCATGTTGTGGTAATAGATATTTCGAGAAACTATTAAGAGAAAATGTTAAATGCTTACATTTTTATGAATCAAGTATATAAATACTACATTTATTTATTTTATGTAACCCTCTTCAAATGTAACACAATATAATACAAATGAATTCTATGGATTTTAGGAGAAAAAACAATTTGTTCAATTTTTTATGATGCATTTGTATTCATATCTTTATTTTTTGAAACACAGAGATGACAGTGATTGACATTTGTGATAAAATACAATATTTTAAAACAAGACAATAAAATATAATCTTCCTATCTTGCTAGAAAACAATATTGAAGTTTTCAAAATTGTTCATAAATCACAATAATTTATATCAAATAAAGACTCATAAATTGTGAGAGACAATTTGTGTTGACTATTTAAAATTTTATATTAACATATCAATATATAGAGCACACTGACTTCTCAAATATAAAAACGTCATAACCAGAAAACAGATCTATATAAAGATACACGTATATTTTTTGTATATTCTTTAAAGATCAATGATTGTTCAAAAGCTTGAAAATTAAAATTTTCCAAATCACAAATGCCTACAACATCTGTCATAAATGATGAAAAATTTTCATTGTATCTTTTAATATTCAGTCAATAGTGAGTTTGCCATTCCAATTTTATGATTTAGTAATTACTTTTTCTTTATTTAAACCATTTGTTTCATTTATGATTTATTAACGAAATAAAACAATGAAGAGAAAAGTTACATAGCATTAATAAATATAAATCCCAGTATATTATTTTACCATTTCCAAGTACACTGCCATGTAACTGTCCAGTCCCAGTCATAGTGGAATACATTCCAAGTAACTGTAAACAAAATAGAGCCTTCCTTGCCTAAACTGCTTTTTTGTCAAGTATTTTTTTTGTAGCAGTAAGAGAAATATTTAAGACAACAAGCATTAGAATTTCCAAAACATATGAACCTTGATCCCCTAACCCACTGTCCTCATCATGATATATATATATATATATATATATATATATATATATATATATATATATATATATATATATATATATATAATTATTTTATTTCATTAGGGGTTACAAGTCTATTTATATTGTTTCTCTGATCTCTTTATTATTATTATTATTATTATTATTAGTTTACATTTTTAAAGTCTAATCTTATTCCCCTTCTGGTCAGCCCTCTCACAGTTCCTCATCCCATTCCTTTTCCCATTGTATCCAAGATGTCCACACTGAACCCCAACCCCCAGGTCCCCCCACTTGCCAGGACATCCAATTACCACGTGCCTCAAATCTCTCAAATGTTAGGCACCACTTCACCCACTGAGACCAGACCAGGGAGTAATCTGCTGTATATGTGTCCAGGGCCTCAGACCAGCTAGAGTATGCTGCCTGGTTAGTGGCTCAGTGTCTGAGGGATTTCAGGGGTCCTGGCTCATTGAGACTGTTGGTCTTCCTATGGGATCGCCCTCCTCCTTAGCTTCTTCCATCTATTCTCTAATTCAACCACAGACGTCCCAGGCTTCTGTCAATTGGTCAGATGTAAGTGTCTGAATGTGACACTTTTAGTTTCTTGTTGGGCCTCTCAGAGGACAGCCATGCTGTAAATACACCATAGCATCAGTAATAATGTCAGGCTTTGGAGACTCTCCATGAGATGGATCCCAGATTGGGCTGCTCACTCGACCACTTTTCCCTCAATTTATTATGCATTTTTGTTCCTGCAGTTATATTATACAGCCAGAGTTTTTGACTGTGGGATAGCAACTACATCACTCCACTTAGTGCCCTGTCTGTCTACTGGAGGGGATGGGGGGAGGATGATTTCGGAGGGAAATCTAGGAAAGATGATTGCTTTTGAAATGTAAATAAAGAAAATATCCAATAAAAAAAGAAAAAAAATTAGAGTCACACCAAGGTATTTTATATTATTTGTGACTATTGTAAAGTGTGTTTTTTTTTTCCCTAATTCTTTCTCAGCCTGTTTATCCTTTGTGTAGAGAAAGCCCACTGGTTTGTTTGAGTTAATTTTATATCCAGCTACTACACTGAAGCTGTTTATCAGTTTTAAGAGTTCTCTGGTAGAATCTGTGGCGTGACTTCAGTATATTATTATATCATTTGCATATTGTGATATTTTCAATTCTTCCTTTCCAATTTGTATTCCTTTGTACTCCTTCTGTTGTCTAATTCCTCTGGCTAGGACTTTAATTACTATATTGAATTGGTAGGGAGAAGGTGGGCATCCTGATCTAGTCCCTGATTTTAGTAGGATTGCTTCAAGTTTCTCTCCATTTAGTTTGATGTTGGCTACTGGTTTTCTGTATATTGATTTTACTATGTTTAGGTATGGGCCCTGAATTCCTGATCTTTCAAAGATTTTTAACATGAAGGGGTGTTGGACTATTTCAATTGTTTTTCCAGCATCTAAAGAGATTATCTTATTTTTCCCTTTGAGTTTGTTTATTTAGTGGATTATGTTGATGGATTTCCATATATTGAACCATTCCTGTATCCCTGGGATGAAGCCTTCTTGATTATGATGGATGGTCATTTTGATGTGTTTTTTGATTCAGTTTGCTAGAATTGTATTGATTAGATTTGCATCTATATTTATAAGGGAAATTGGTCTGAAGTTCTCTTTCTTTGTATGGTCTTTGTGTAGTTTAGGTATCAGAAAATTGTGGCTTCATAGAATGAATTGGTTAGTGTTCCTTCTGTTTCTATTTTGTGAAATAGTTTGAAGAGAATTGGCATTAGGTCTTTGAAGGTCTGATAGAATTCTGCATTAAAACCATCTGGTCCTGGGCTTTTCTTCGTTAGGAGACTTTTAACAACTGCTGCTATTTCTTTAGCGGTTATGGGAATGTTTAGATGGTTTATCTGATCCTGATTTAACTTTGGTACCTGGTATCTGTCTAGAAAATTGTCCATTCCATCCAGATTTTCCAGTTTTATTAAGCATAGGCTTTTGTAATAGGATTTGATGAGTTTCTTTTTAATTTCTTCAGTTTCTGTTGTTATGTCCCCCTTTTCATTTTTTATTTTATTAATTTGGATACTATCTCTGTGCCCTGTGGTTACTTTGGCTAAGGGTTTATTTATCGTGTTCGTTTTCTCAAAGAATCAGTTTCTATTATTTTATCTTTGTATAGTTATTTTTGTTTCTATTTGGTTGATTCTAGCTCTGAATTTGATTTCCTGTGCCACTGGCTTAACAGGGTTCCTTTGTCCCTGGATTCCCTGGGATCCCAGTAACTCCTGTTTTGGGGACAGATTTGTGGTCTCCTCATCTATGATCCTTCGTGGCTTAGAGGTGTTAGAGCTCCTGGGCATCCAGTTTCCTCTAGGTGTTATGGGATTGGGTGCAGAGCTAGAGCCCAAGGTCTACTCAGTGCACCAGCTCAGACCTGAAGGTGATGTCCTCATTCTTAATTGCTGAATAGTATTTCATTGTAAAAATAAACCAAATTTTCTGTATCCACCCTTCCATTGTGAAATATCTGGGTTGTTTGGAGCTTCTGGCTATCACAAATGAGGCAATATTAATTTCATCATATAACATTTGTCCTGCATAGCGTGGCTATTTTCATTTTGCATTTGCTTTCATCAATACTGAAACAAGAAAAGTTGCATTGATCTGATTATTTTTGCATAAAAAAAATCAGTTTTACTATATACTTCAGTATTTTGAAAGAAAAGCCTCTCATAGGGTGTGGAATTACTAGGAGATATGGCCTTGTTGAAGGATTTATGGCCTTGATGGAGGAAGTTTGCCACTGTGGGGTGCAGATCTATGAGTTTTCAAATGCTCAAGTCAGGTCCAATTTTACTCACTCTCTTGCTGCCTACAGATTCAAATGTAGAACTCTCATCTACCCTTCCAGCACCATGTCTGCCTATTTACTGCCATGCTTCCTGCCATTACAATAATGGATGAAACCCCTGATCCGTCAGACATCCCCAGTTACGTGTTGTAACTTATAAGAGTTGCTTTTATCATAGTTTCCCTCCATACCAATTAAAAAAAAAACCCTAATTAGGATATATACCAAACTGTATTTCTTCATATTAATGATTTTCTCCAGTTACTGATTGTTATCTACAGTGCTGTTATGCAGAAGTATATTAAACATATTTAGTCATTTTACTAACATAGCTATGAATAGAAGTGTTGAAATACAAAATAGATATTGTTCAATTTTATTTAATATTTTAATTATTGCAAAGTGACATCCTGTAATATTTCATTGTGTTTTTTTAAAATATTACTCATATATGTCTATTAGTGCAATGTGAGTATATATTGTTTTTGGGTATATGTGTATGAAGGTGTACGTGCATGTGTGTATTGGTACATATGAATACCAGAGTGCTATACCAATTGTTTAGCATTGTTCATCTTATTTTATGAGACCTGGTCTCTCATAGAACATTTATCAATCTGAATATCCTGATTGGGCAATGAGTCCAGGATTCCATCTATCTCTCATACCCTACACAGCTGGTGCTATGCATGTGCACTGCCATGAATGGATTTTACATGGTAGGAACTCTGGTTCTCATGCTTGCATGGCAGGTGTATTACTGACTGAGATTTCAATCCAGCTTCATGATTTTTTTTAATTTTGTAGTGACAAATTATATTTAACAATGTATTCTTGTAGATTTTATTATTTGTATTATCTGATTGGACAAATTTCTGTTCAAATTCTATTTCATTTCTGTTACAAGTTTTTGCCTTCCAGCACTTGGGGGGCAGAGGCAAGTGGATTTCTGAGTTCAAGTTCAGCCTGGTCTACAGAGTGAGTTCCAGGACAACCAGGGCTACACAGAAAAACCCTGTCTCGAAAAACCCAAAAAAACAAAAACAAAAACAACAACAACAACAACAACAACAACAACAACAACAACTTGAAAAACAAACCAAGTTTTTGCCTTCTTATGAAATCTTAGGTATTTTTTTTTATTATTACGCATGAATGCTGTACCTTTAAATGTTACTTCATTTTCAATTTTTTTCTGTCATTCTATGCATTATCTTTTCACGGTATGGAAATTGTTTTAAGGGTGCAGAATTTTAAATTTAGAAAAAACCTGATAATACTGATAAACATATTGCTATGGTTATGAAATACAAGAAATTATGAACTTGGAAGAGCACAACTTTAGGTAAGAGCAAAACTCCAGTCCCATACCATTACCTAAAGATTTTTATAGCTTGTCACATCACAATACAGAGTACAGTGTTGTTATTCATCATGAAACTGTGCAATTGGGGAATTTGCTCACTCACAGCATGGTGTATAAGGAATAAAAATAATCATATGTTTTCCAAGGTGCATTGTCAGTTATGTCAGTTTACATCAAAGTGTAGACCACCAATAGGTTGCTCACTTCCTAATGAGGACACAGGCTGCTAATAAAGCCTTTTAGACATGACCCCTTCCTGAACACTTATTGAAAACACAACAATGTGACCCTGGAAAACCCCATGTGTATTTAACACCTCAGATACATGTTGTCTATAATGAAAATCCCCTCATTTCTTAACTCTTCTTAAATTGTGATCTGTGTGAGACCTCAAGCAAGCTCAGTGATCCTCTATACTAAAATGAAAAGTTAAAAACCTTACAACGTTAAAGGCATAGTGATGCAATATAAGCATTCTCAAATCACATAATAGTAATACATTTATATATAAACCAGACCAATGCCAGACCAAAATTAATCAGAGCAAATAGTATCTAATAGAGCCCCATATGACATATGACAGCAGATATGCAAGCTGAAATGCTTACAAAATGCTGTACTGACATGCTTTCCGAGTAAAGAATACACTGATATTTTTCTTTTATTTGTTTTGAAACAGAGAATTTGTGTTTGGGAATTTAAGATAATTTCTAGTTTTTTAATTCTCTGTGAAGGCATTATGCTGACTCTTTCAGTGTATTAATATTCTCTACCTGGTAAATGTTTTATCTTCATGATTTCCTTTTGGTTCTTAGAAATAGTTTCTTCAAGATTCCATTGTAAATGTGTTTCAATGAAAGCATTTGAAATACAGAGTTTAGGTGTATTACAATAAGAATACCACATGGGAAAGCTTTGTGTGCTAGAAATAATACTGTATATATGACTAGAGCTGGGAGGATTTAACCCTTGACTGGAGACTGCATATCAAATATGCAAAACACTACAACACATTAATTTTAAGTTAGCTTTAAGAAGGATGTTTTATAATATTTCTCTCCAGTCTCATTACCATTCATGTTCTAGTAGAAACCAATATGTATTCTACTTAACTTTATTAAAGGATACCCATGAGAGAGACTATGTGGAGTTTCTTTCTTTGAGTTATTACTTTTAAAATAACACCTTATTACCATTAAATTTTGCATGAATAGTAGGATAATTACTTTTTGACAAAATATTATTTTATATGTATACTATAATTGTTTATGTATTCATCTCTAGATAAGCTGTGTGTATATCTTACATCATTGTTTTTACTACAGTAACAAATATGGGAATACAGTGATCCTTTTGAGGTGATATCACATGTTTTGAATAACTATAACCAGAAGTTTAAAACCTCTATCATATGGTAAATATATATTTTACTTTTAAGGGCTCTCATACTGTTTTCTAAAGATTGAATTAGTTTATGTCAGATCAATATTATCAAGAATTTTCTATTCTCCACCACACCACAAGCATGTGTATTTTTGTTCTGATCCACATTCATCAAGGAAAGGTGCTGTCACATCATGGTTTTGACTTGTTTTTACCTGAAGGATGATGAGATTGAAGAGTTTTATGGATTTAGGAGACTATGTCCACTAATCATTTCTTTCTCTCTTTCCTTCTTTCTTTATGTGTTTGTATGTCTATCTGCCTGCTTGCCTGCTGTTTTTTTTCTATTTTTAATTGGTTATATTATTTATTTACATTTCAAATGTTGTCCCCCTTCCTGATCATCACTCCACAAACTCCCTATTACAACCCCTCTCTCATTTGCCTCAAAGAGGGTACTCCTCCAACCACGTACCCACTCCTGCCTCATAGCTCTAGCATTCCCCTTATACCACAGCATCAAGCTTCCACAGGATTAAGGGCCTCCTGTCCCGATAAGGCAATCATCTGATACATATATAAATTAAATGTCGGATATGGTAGTATATACATTTAATCCAAACACTCATGAGGCAGAGGAACTATAATAGCCACAACTACGAAGCTATTCTGGTTTGCACAGAAATGAAATAGCTGTACAATGAAGATCATGGAAAAATATTAAATATGATGTTGCAAGTCTAAAGCGCTAGAATGAAAGATGTCATGGGAAGGGGGTTATAAGTTAAAAAATATGAACTACATAATAAGACCATATTTCTTTTTTTTTTTTTTTTCATTTTTTTTTATTAGGTATTTAGCTCATTTACATTTCCAATGCTGTACCAAAAGTCCCCCTTACCCACCCACCCCCACTCCCCTACCCACCCACTCCCCCCCTTTGGCCCTGGCGTTCCCCTGTACCGGGGCACACAAAGTCTGCGTGTCCAATGGGCCTCTCTTTCCAGTGATGGCCGACTAGGCCATCTTTTGATACATATGCAGCTAGAGTCAAGAGCTCAGGGGTACTGGTTAGTTCATAATGTTGTTCCACCTATAGGGTTGAAGATCCCTTTAGCTCCTTGGGTACTTTCTCTAGCTCCTCCATTGGGAGCCCTGTGATCCATCCATTAGCTGACTGTGAGCATCCACTTCTGTGTTTGCTAGGCCCCGGCATAGTCTCACAAGGGACAGCTACATCTGGGTCCTTTCAGTAAAATCTTGCTAGTGTATGCAATGGTGTCAGCATTTGGAAGCTGATTATGGGGTGGATCCCTGGATATGGCAGTCTCTACATGGTCCATCCTTTCATCTCAGCTCCATACTTTGTTTCTGTAACTCCTTCCATGGGTGTTTTGTTCCCACTTCTAAGGAGGGGCATAGTGTCCACACTTCAGTCTTCATTTTTCTTGAGTTTCATGTGTTTAGGAAATTGTATCTTATATCGTAGAATGGCTAAGATCAAAAATTCAGGTGACAGCAGATGCTGGCGAGGATGTGGAGAAAGAGGAACACTCCTCCATTGTTGGTGGGATTGCAGGCTTGTACAACCACTCTGGAAATCAGTCTGGCGGTTCCTCAGAAAATTGGACATAGTACTACCGGAGGATCCAGCAATACCTCTCCTGGGCATATATCCAGAAGAAGCCCCAACTGGTAAGAAGGACACATGCTCCACTATGTTCATAGCAGCCTTATTTATAATAGCCAGAAACTGGAAAGAACCCAGATGCCCCTCAACAGAGGAATGGATACAGAAAATGTGGTACATCTACACAATGGAGTACTACTCAGCTATTAAAAAGAATGAATTTATGAAATTCCTAGCCAAATGGATGGACCTGGAGAGCATCATCCTGAGTGAGGTAACACAATCACAAAGGAACTCACACAATATGTACTCACTGATAAGTGGATACTAGCCCAAAACCTAGGATACCCACGATATAAGATACAATTTCATATTTCAATAATAAAAATGTAAAGCAAAAAAAATGGATTGAAAGAATCAGAAAAACGATGAAACAAATATTGCATTGGTAAGTTAGATTACATTATGCCCATATTACTGACTACAGAATATGAACTTAGTACCATTATTAATACAACCATGATACACTTCACAGTCATAAGATTTTAAACTCTTCAAGGTCATAATGAATTGAAAAAATAGTTGGAAATAGTCAATCTTGAATATAGAATACTATCCAGTTTTTAAAAATACAGTATAAAGATGGGTAATAGCAATCAAAAGAGCTTGTATTGGTATTAAAAATGACTTTCAGATCTCTGGCACAAAATATATATACATTCTATGTGTTAACACCTGTATCAACACAGATGTGCCTTGTTTTCCACTTAGCGCTCAAACAGTTTTACCTACATCTTTATTCAATCCAAGATTTACACACACACACACACACACACACACACACACACCACACACAGGCACATACCTGTGCATTTGTGCATGCCTCTGTGTATGTGTGTATGTAATCTCTAGAGAATTTCCTTTGATAACTTGTTTTCGACCCATAAGATTTGTATAGAGTTTACTATATGTTGTTTTATCTATCACTATTTCATTAATTTATAGTAATCAGTTTGTAACACAGCATTCCAATATTTTATATGTTTCGTTTAAAATTTATATTTTCAAGTGTATCTTGAAATACTCTATTCCTTGTATTATCCAAATGACTCCTCTATATTTGCTCCTTTTATTTTATTTAATCTGCTGTTTTTGAAGATATAGCTTCCTTATTTTGGGTTTCCTGATAATTCATAATCTTCTAAATAGAGATATCAATTTGCAATAAGATATTCTTAATTAAATTTGCATTAAATTTTGAAATTTATCTTTCTTAGCCACAGTTTAGGTCTCTTGCAGGTTACCGTAATATCAAACACTATACATCAAATAATGGATAATGAAAGATTTTTGTGTATGAACTGACAACCACCAATAAAAAAAAAGTGTGTTCATGAAACACAAACACCAGTAGAATACAATTGTGTAACTACCAAAAAACAAACATTTAACAATAAGCACAACATTGTTATGATCTTATCACTAACATTTTCAAGTTGTAGAAAAATCCTGCTGTACAGTTGAACAAGTTTCCCCTTACTACTGTTACTTAAATTAATGAGCTACAGAATAGCAAGCAGGTTTATTCGAGGGTCATTATAAATGTGCATGTGATTATCTAACTTTTGATTAAATTCAGACTGTGTATTTTTTTTCCATCCATGCTTCCACATTTAGGTTGGTACCTTCTATAATGCAGCCAGTCCATTGTATTGCTTATTATAGGAAATCCATGATTATTTATCCCATGAACACACATTCAATATAGGCAAAATCTAAAATGGGCATAGGACAAATTCATACCATTGTGAAGTAACTTAACACTAAAACATTCTCAAAGTGCTGTAACCTAAGAAAAGAGATTAAACACATAAAGAAAGACCAAAGAAATAATCTCAAAATAGGTAGGCATAATAAATCTAATAAAATAATACCATAACAGCAAAATAAGAGGAATTATTAAACACTGTTCATTAATACCTCTCAAAATTAACAATCTCGATTTCCCAATAAAATATACAAACTAAAAAAAGAAAGAAAGAAATAAAGAAAATATCTTTAAAATACAATTTTATAGCTCTCTTTTCCAGTTGCTACAAAAATTTGTCAGGAAACATAGACTAATGGACCAACTTTTTTTCCTGATATATCACCATCTACAATACAGGACTTTTTTTCCCCCCTAGGTATAGGGGAATTAAAAAAAAAAAAAAAACAAAAAACAAAAAACAACAACAGGAAAAAAAAAAAAAAAACTCTTGTTGTGAAAGCAAAATAACATGAACTCAAATCCTCAGCATCCAGATGAAATCCAGGCATGGCTAACACAAGTACTAATGGATAGACACAGGTAGATACTGGATACCGGCTTTATGACCAGCCTAAAGTGAAATGGTGAGCTCCAGGTTGGAAGAGACAGAGGAACACAGACAAAATCGTATTATGACCTATTTTCAAACATTGGCATGCATAAGTGCATGTGCACACACATGCACATAAAATAAGTTCTCACACACACACACACACACACACACACACACACACACACACATACACACACACTCATAAGCACACACCATTCAATGAAAACAAAATGAAAAATAAAAGACTATTAGAATTAGGACATAGTCATAGAACCAGAAAAATGTTGATGATGATGCTGTGAATCCCTGGACACATGATGTATACTCTAGGCTACCTGCGTAAGAACTATAGAAGTCAAAATTTAAAAGCCATTCATAAAGGTAAAAAGAAATAAATGCCTTCCATCACTTGTTCATCCAACTTCAAGCAGGGCAACATGAAAGAGACACCAAAACCTAGAGAAGGAAGATATAAATTGAATGGTGGTCCTACATTTATAATTAATTGTGTGTTCCAACACTGTGAAAGCTTCAACTTGACAATGAAACATGATCTTTATAGGTAAAATACATCTATAAAGAAAATTTTGAAACACTAATAAAAATTTTAAGAAGCTATATAGAAAATTATTTCATTGATAGGCAGAATAAATATTATAAGATGGAAATATTAGCAAAAGTTGTCTACAAATTCAATAAAACTGCAGTCAATGCTCCAGAGATAATTTTCAAAGAATAAGAAGACACTACTAAAGTGAGTAGGGTATGCAAAAGACTCACAATATTCAGGATATACTAATAAAAGACAAATACTAGAGGTTCCATTATACCTATTCTCAGTTGTTTTTCACAGTTGTGGTGATGACAACAACAATAAAAATATAATACTAGCATAAAAATAAATATCAAAATTCAGCATACAAATTAATAAAAAAAGACTAATAATTAATATATCCCAAGCAAATTGTTACAAAGGTGTAAAATTATTAATTGGAATAAATAAAACTTTTAAAAAATATATATTGGTAGGACAATATTGAAATTGAAATAATTGAAAAGCCTCATCTAAAATAAATGTAAACAAATACTGGATGAGTTGTGGGAAAGAGTTAACATCTTTTAATTGTCGATGAAAATGTAAGTTTGTGGTGCTGCAGAAAGACCATTGGGAATTTCTGTCCTCCAAAAATGAAAATAGCCCTATCCTATGATCTAGGTATACAAGTCCTGCTTATATTATCAAAATATTCTGAATTAATATAATTCAGAGATACTTGCACATCATTTTTTATTGCTTCAGGATACAGTACAGGTAAGGAACATAACCAACCAAAATGTTTATTTACAATGAAATTTTATTCTACAATAAAGAAAAAACATATAATTATGTTTACAGTAATATGGATGGAATTGGGAATCATGATAAATAAAACACTCCAGACTCAGAAATCTATCAAATGTATGCTGTTCAGAATTAATCATTTTGTATTTGTTTACCAGTGTGTGTGTGTATGTGTGTGTGTGTGTGTGTGTGTGTGTGTGTGTGTGTGTGTGTGTTTGTGTGTGTGTGTCTGGAGAAAGAGAAAGAGAAAGAAAAAGAGAGAGAGAAAGAGGTAGAAAGAGAACACATCTCATATGGCTTCTTTAAACTATTAAAATTAACACATACAAGGTTATGCTCTGAGGCAGGATTTTCCCTGTCCAATTAGTTTAACTATTGGTGTAGCAGGACACCTGTGATTGGACAGAGAAAAGAGAGGTGGAACTAAGAGTTGATGAGATGAAGGTGGAAGAGAGAGAAGGGGAGCAGGACTACAAAAAAGATGGAGCAAGTGGTGGGTGATTCAGATTCTGCATGGCTTTAAATAGCCACAGGTAGCTATAAAATATCATGAAGGATAGAATAATTGGGATAACTTGTCTAATATAGGTGGGCAGCTTTTATCATTATCAATTGGCTCTGAAATTATCATATGAGCATCTTGTGAACTGAGAATTTTTGACATATAATCTCACTGATTAATTATAAGTTTCTTGAGTTTTATTTCTACTGGTTTGCTGGGTGTTATGGTGGCTGATTGCAGGGTGGGCGGGCATTGGGTGGAGCTGACATGGCAAGGATCTGCCAAGGGATTTTAGGAAATTGAGTACAGATATTCAGGAGCTCCAGGCCAGAGACTGCCAGGTTGAGAACACCCTCCTGGAGCCAAGTGGCCTGCTGGTGCCCTGCATAGTGCAGGAACTTTCCATTCTTTTTTTAATATATCCTGCAACAATCTTTACTCTAGAAGTCATTAGATGCTGAATAAAAAGCCCAGGGCTTTTGAAGATAACTCTGCCTCAATTTTTATTTAGAGAAACATGGTCAGGTATTAGATGTGGGCATGATTGAAGCCCTGAGGGAACTTTGGGAGGTATGAGATGGGGGGACCCTCTAAATATACCAAAGACATGGGAGTGGAGGGATTCTCAGGACTCAAAGGGAGGGATTTTAGATGAAATGCACTACAGTTGGGAGAGGGAACTGATAGACTCCACCTCCAGAAGAAACACAGGGCATCAAGTAGAGGGATGGTATTATCAACACACAGTCAAAAACAAGGACCCAGAACTGTTCCTGTCTGAAAGAATTGCAGGAAAAAGATGGAGATCCTGAGGAAAAGGAGGTCCAGTGACAGGTCCAAATTGGGATCCAGCTCAGGGGGATGCTCCAAGGCCTCACACTATTACTGATGCTATGGTGTGCTTACAAATATGGGACTATCATGACTGCCTTCTTAAAGATCCAAGAAGCAGCTACAAGAGTCAGATGCAGATATTTGCACCCAACTAAAGGAAACAAGCTGATGACCCCTGTGATTGAATTAGGGAAAAGATGGAAGAAACTATGGAGAAGTGGGACTCCATAGGAATACCAGTAATCTCAACTAGCCTGGACCTCCAGGATCTCTTAGACACTGAGCTATCAATCAGGCAGCATATACGAGGTGATATATGGCAGCCAACACATATACAGCAGAGGAATGCCTGGCTTGTCCTTAGTCATAGATCGTGCACCTAACCATTGATTGACTTGGGACCACAGGGTGTAGGGAAGTCTGGTGGGGTGGGTTAGAAAAGCAAGATTTTGCTGAAAGGACCCAGAAATGGCTGTCTCTTGTGAGACTATGCCAGGGCCTGGCAAACACAGAAGTGGATGCTCACAGTCAGCTATTGGATGGAACACAGGGCCCCCAATGGAGGAGCTAGAGAAAGTACCCAAGGAGCTGAAGGGATCTGCAATCCTATAGGTGGAACAACAATATGAACTAATCAATACCCCAACCCACCCCAGAGCTCCTGTCTCTAGCTGCATATGTATCAGAAAATGGCCTAGTCGGCCATAAGTGGAAAGAGAGGCCCATTGGTCGTGCAAACTTTATATGTCTCAGTACAGGGGAATGCCAAGGCCAAGAAGTGGAGTGGGTGGGTGGGGGAGTGGGTGGGAGAGCCTGTGGCGGACTTTTGGGATAGCATTGGAAATGTAAATGAAATAAATACCCAATAAAAAAGAAAAGAAAAATAAAATAAAACTTTAAGTGGGGATTAATGGTCCATCCAATAGCAACAAGAAAGACAGTGATGCTGATGGTAATTTGAAGTTGGGAACTTGGCTGAAGGGGTTTCAGAGTAGAATGATATTTGTATGTGCCCTAGAGAACATACTTGTTATTTATTTACCTAAGAATGTTGTTCCTCTTTGTAGTTGTCTTTACAATGTACCTAAAGCTAAATTGAAGTGTTTCAGATTAATTCCACTAGAAGAAGTCTTAATACAGTCTAGTATTGACTCTGTCATGTGATTATAAGTGTTCAATCTAATGAAGATTTATAATTAAATGGAACAAGCTGAACAAGGAAAAGTAGAACATGTCCAAGTCAATGAGAATAGGTATTCCAGTAAATGAAATAGAGCAAAATATTCTGTTCAAAGGGATTAAACAGTTCAAATAAAATCTAGATTTCAAATTAAATAAAGGCAGGGGGTAACCTTACAAGAGTCCAGAGAACTAAGCTTTTCTAATGTGGGAAAATAAATTAAAGATTACCTTATTTCTGAGATGGGTGTTCCATATCTTTAAACTCATCACCCTGGAGATAGAGTCAAGCAGATCTCTAAGTTCAAGACCAGTCTGGTCTATACAGTACGTCCCCAGACACCTAGGAACAGGCCATAAAAATGTAATTGAAGAAGGGTACCATATACCTGCCTCTATAAGTAGCAGAGCTTGGTAGCTTTAGCCATGTAGTTCTTGATTTAAAGTTAAAGATAGAAGAAATGGGTTATGGAATCACCCTATGCTGCTAAGAAAAGCCACTGGGGCCAGATATGTGACAGGGATATCTCTGCAAAGAGGACCAGACAATCCATTGTATAAAGCAGTGAAGGTGAAGTCTTGTTTGTCTTAGGGATCCCAAATTATTGGAAATGCCAGAATCATAGAATACCTGCTGATGAAAGCTGCTAATAGAGAGTGGAGCCCAAGAGAAAGAAGTTTGTTGCCATCAAAAAAAGGTGAAATGACTTGGGGATTTGAAGAGGAATTTGAAATCAGACAGGGAAATGCATAGTTTTGAGTTTGCCCAGCTAGTTTACCATTATGCTTTGGTCTAAGATTTCTTCACTATGTTCCCTTTCCTCCTTGTGGCATTGGTAATGGATATCCTGTGACACTGTATATTTGAAGTATGTGATGTGATTTTGGTTTTGTTTTTATAGATTACATTTAAGAAGTTGCACTGATCTAAGAAAAGACTTTCAACTTTGAATTATTAAACAAGACTATGGGACTTTTGAAGTTGGACTGAATGATATCTGTGTTATTTTATGGCTAAAAGCCTAATGGGGCTGTAGAATTAAATGTGGTGTGTTGAATAGTAAGTTTCCCATAGACACGTGTGTTTGAATGCCTCACCCAATGGAGTGACCCTATTAGTGTACCCTATTAGTGTTTGCCTTGTTGGAGGAGGTATGATCTTGTTGGAGGAAGTGTGTCACTATTGAGACAAGCTTAGAGATCTGCTATGTACATGTTAGATGTTAGGCCGGCCTACTGTGAAAGTCTTCGTCTTTTTTTTTTTTTTTTTTTTTTTGTCTGCGAATCAAGATGTAGAAATCTCGCTTTTTCTCTAGCACCATGTCTGTCTGTATGCTCGAATGCTTCCTGACAAGACAATAATGCACTAAATCTCTGAAATTGTGAGTCTGCTCCAATTAAATGTTTTTCTTTATATCATTTGCTACAGGAATGATGTTTCTTCAAAGAAACAAAATCATAACTAAGACAGAAAGAACAAGAGAAAATATTTATGATGAAATTCATGTCACATGAGAACTACTTGTGGAAATGATAGGAGAAAGGGAGAGAGTTGTTCAGGAATTAAAGACCAACTTAGGTTCAAGCTTGGTGATATACATCTTTAATCTCAGTACTCTGGAGATAGAGATAATTTTTGTGAGAGAAGGGCACACTACTCTTATTCTTGAGATTGGGACATCCCCAGCCTCGACCACCAAGACCTAAGGATTTCAAAAGTACATCTAAGAAAAAAAATCTTAACTTTATTCTCTATTATGTGTGTGTGTGTGTGTGTGTGTGTTTCATAATCTTGCCAATATAATCCAGGACAGCTCCATAGAAGCAACACCCAGATGTTCTGATATTCTCTCAGAGACACAGACTCTTTTACTGTACCTATTCCTTCTGATCTACCCACAGATGGCTCCACAGACCCTGGATGCAAAGAAACAGCGAACTCTCCTAAGACTAAACCAACATTCCCAATCCATTTTCCTAAGTTTTCTA
Organism: Mus musculus; assembly: GCF_000001635.26. Classification (NCBI taxonomy): domain Eukaryota; kingdom Metazoa; phylum Chordata; class Mammalia; order Rodentia; family Muridae; genus Mus; species Mus musculus. Next base: position 117,931,081 of record NC_000086.7, read on the forward strand.
GAGACATGTGATTCCCCAAATCAGCAGGAAGTAGCTAAAGATAACAATGACCATATTCTTGCTCCACCATCACCTCTTTCTAATTTTTCTTTCTTTTTTTTCCTTTAATTTTATTGGATATTTTCTTTATTTACATTTCAAATGTTATTCCCCTTCTCATGCTTCTATGAGGGTGTTCCCCCACCCACCCATTCCCTCCCGCCTTCCACCCCCCAGCATTCCTCTACCCTGGGACACCAAGCCTTCACAGGACCAAGGTCCTCTTCTCCCCTTGATACCTGACAAGGCTCTTATACAAATGTGGCTGGAGCCATGGGTTGCTTCATATGTACTCTTTGGTTGGTGGTTTTGTCCCTGGGAACTTTTGGGGGGAGGAGGGGTCTTGATTGGTTGATATTGTTGTTATTCCTATAGGGTGGGAAATGTTAGCATTTTATCTGGGCTCTACTTATCAGTTATCTGGCATTATCGTGTGCTTGTTTCACTCTAAAATGGGCTGCTTTCTCCCTTTTCTCTCTCTTGTTCTCTTGCCTTCTCTCTGTCCTCTTGCCTCTTCCCCCTCTCTCCTCTTCTCCCCATCTCTCTCCACTTGCTCACAGATAACCGATATTACTCCTCTCTCTTGTTCTCGCTCTCACTCTCGTTCTATGGATTTGTCTGTTTCTATTTCCATCTCTACCCACCTCCCCATGCCCTGAATAAATTCTGTTACATACTATACCATCCTGTTGCTGGTTCCTCGGGGGAAAGGGATGCCTCAGCATGAAGCAGTGGAGGCAGCACCTTCCCCCACACCTGCCTACAAATCCAGCAAAATAGATTCATTCTATCCCTTATCTTTTTTCTAAAACATATCACAAAGAGCAACATAATATTATATAATGTATATAGGAATTAAAATGTCAAAGGTAAGTGCCAAACTGATGATAATGATAAAGGCTATGATAATCTGTCTTCTGCCCATGGCTTAGAAATCATAGTCATTAATTCACAGCAGGTACAGTTGCTTACGATGGATGTTTAGAAGACTAGATGAGCCAATAGTCATTCATGGATAGAGAAAGAGGTAATAGGGCTTTCACAATCACTGTTGTATGAATAGGTACAGATGCATACTGAGGGAGCCAGAATTACTGTTTTCTGTTTACTATCCACTGGTGAGATGGCCAAACTACAATGTACAGTACTATATACCTGGTCCCATTGAATGCTTTAGTTCATGTTAGTGAGATACAAAAGAAACTGGAAGAACATAATAAACATGATTGTAGAAAGGGAATTGTAGGGAAGAGTGGGTATAAAAGCAAGCATTTAGGAATGAGAAACGTAGGAGTACTAAAAGAAATAAAGTAGCCAGGTACCCAATTTTCAAAGACAAAATATACATAATTAAAAATACATATGCACAATGAAATCCATTACTGTGATGGCTATTCTTGTTATTAACTTGACTACATCTGGAATTAACTACAGTTTGAAATAGGAGAATATACCATTGAGAGGTATTTTTGCTTGGCTTAAAGTAGGAGACTCTAGCTCTGTTAATAATCTTTGAGTTAGAAAGACACACTTTGACTCAGATCTTGAGACAGGAAGATGCAGGCATTTCAATTCAATATTGAGGCAGTAAGAATCACTTTTTATCTGTGCCTTACCTTTGATTGGAAGTCTACATAAGGACATAGAAGAAGGAAGCACTCTCTTCCTTGCCTGCTTGATCTTGTCTTGATAGTACATACATTCCTTTATTAGCATTAAAGCCTACTAATTTGTAATACCAAGATATTCTGAAGACCAGCTGAGACATCTAGCCTTATAGACTATCACGGAATTCTTGGACATATTATTTTTAAACAGGCATTGTTGGATTAACTAGAATGTAGGCTGTAAGACATTTTAATAAATCATATATATACATATACATATGCAGATATACATATTTTCTGGTACTTTAGAAATTCTGGACTAATACAATTATTTTGTGTGTTACTTTATACTTAATTTCAAAGCACTGAAAACATTAAAACTTGAAACACCAATGATAATTTGTATTAGATATTTTCTTTATTTACATTGGGAATGTTATCCCCTTTCCTGGTTTCCCCTCTGAAATCCCTTATCCGCTCCCCCCTCCTTCCCCCTTCCCCTGATCACTAACCCACCCAATCCTGGTTCCTCACACTGGCATTCCCCTACACTGTGGCATAGAGCCTTCACAGGACCAAGGGCCTCATCTCCCATTGATGAACTACAAGGCAATCCTCTATTACATATCCAACTCGAGCTATGAGTTTCTCCATGTCTACTCATTAGTTGGTATTTTAGTTCCTGGGAGCTCTGGGAGTACTGGTTAGCTCATAGTCTTATTCCTCCTATGGTACAGAAAACCCCTTCAGCTCCTTGGGTCCTTTCTCTAGCTCCTTCATTAGAAACCCTGTGCTCAATCCAATGGTTGGCTAAGAGCATCTGCCTCTGTATTTGTTGGGCACTGGTAGAGTCTCTCAGGAGACAGCAATAACAGGCTTCTGTCAGTAAGCACTAGTTGGTATCCACAATAGTGTCTAGATTTGGTGACCGTATATTGGATGGATCCCCAAGTGGGTCAGTCTCTGGATGGTCTTTCCTTCAGTCTCTGCTCTACACTTTGTCTCTCTAACTCATTCCATGGGAATTTTGTTTCCCTTCTAAGAAGGACTGAAGCACCCATATTTGGTCTTCCTTCTTCTTGAGTTTCATGTGGTTCCTGAATTGTATTTTGGAATTTCGAGCTTCTGGACTAATATACACCTATTAGTGAGAGCATACCATGTTTGAACTTTTGTGATTGGGTTACCTCACTCAGGATGATATTTTCTAGTTCCATCCATTTGCCTAACAATTTCATTAATTCATTGTTTTTAACTGCTGAGTAGTACTCCATTGTGTGAATGAACCACATTTTCTGTATCCATTCTTCTATTGAGGGACACCTGGGTTCTTTCCAACTTCTGGCTATTATAAATGAGGCTTCTATGAACATAGTGAAGCATATGACCTTATTACATGTTGGAATATCTTCTAGGTGTATGCTCAAGAATGTTATTGCTGGGTCCTAAGTAGACTCCACAGATACAAGAAGATTAAAATAATTCCATACATCTTATTAGATCACCACATAGTAAGGGTGGTCTTCAATAACAACATAAACTATAGAAAGCCCACATACACATGGAAGCTGAATATCACTCAACTCAATGATATCTTGGTCAAGAAAGAAATAAGGAAATTAAAAACATTTTAAAAGTTTAATGGAAATGAAACCATAACATACCCAAACTTATGGGACACAATGAAAAGAGTGCTGAGGAAAACTCATAGCTCTGAGTGTCTCCAAAGAAAATATCAATGATAATTAACATATTTACTATACCCTTAATACTCACTAGACAGTGACATAACTGTGGACAATTTTGTATTCTATAAAAGAATTCAAGAGGCCTTAGAAACTGCTTCTTTTTCCAGTATTGTATTTTCATTCTACCATTGTGCCTTTGCTAAGGTCATTGCTATCAGTGTGGTCTCGGCCATGGCACACAGACTTCCAGGATATTACACTGAAATTACCAGATTTGTTGTCAGACCTGTGTCATCTTTCCTCAATAATAACTTTATAAGCAGAAATAGGCAAAGTTCATTGAGATTCCTTAGTAATCATGATGCTCTATTTCTTGTGATAAATAGTTGTTTGCTTGATTGTTTTCCTAATTGAAAAATAAAGTTTATATAAACATAAAATATAGAAGAAATTCTTTCTGAAATGTGGGTTATTTTAACTGGATCCTTATAAAATCATTCACTTAAGAGCTAACTGGTTTCTCACAAAAGACCAACATAGTAAAAGATCAAAATGAGACCTTCAAACTCTAACATTACCTCAGTCATTGGGGTATGTTAATTTGAAACTAAGTATATACGATTTTAAAAGTATCTTGAAGGAAAATAATAGGTTAATCCTATAAAATTTCTCTTTTTGTTTAATGTGAGCAATGAAATAATTATGAACTGTTAACACACCTAAAACATATTCTGTTCTATCAAAACAAAACAAACAAACAATAACAAAACAAACATTTTTACAACTTAAAAGTTTTCCATACAATATGTAGACTTAGAAATGCAAATATATTTATTTTAATTTTCTTTCTTTGAAGGTCTAATGAAGACAAATTTAAAAGAACTTGAAGAATGAATCAAGTAGAAAGACAATTTGACCTACTCATAAAACCATTTAATATTCAAAATAATAGTAAATAATAAAGTCTGCCCACTGTATAACATGTTAAGGAAAGTAAGTCCATATTATAATACAATAATCAACATGGAACTAATTCTGTACTTTTTGATATTTAAATTTGCCTGAGATTCTGCATGGCAGTTGTTTTTACTGAATTAATTTTCATGATTTTTAGTTGCCAAATATAAGATAGGAAGACAAAAGTGAATAAGAAAATTGAAGATTAAGAATGTGTTTTGCAAGTATTATAAATGAGAGGCATTTAGATGCTACATATTTAGTAATCTGCATAAAATCTGAATTGCATAAACACACATAATATTGACTAATGAAAACTTAAGTTTGTCATTGTCTTCACAATCATTGTCTATGATTTTAAGACTTCCTAATTTAAAATATCATTTTGGTAATGGATTTCAGGATTTTTATTGGTCATCATACTGAACATTTTTTGTTCTAAATCATCATCAAATGAATGTGATCTTTAGTAAACTGAAATAAAATTGGCTATTGCTTTATGCTAGGACTCAAGTCAGCACAGAACACTCCAAGTCCATGTTCTCAGCACAAAGGAAGTTTACATTTCCTAGAGAGACAAAGGACAGAAACAAGAGACAGAGATAAGAGACGGAGGAAAAATGAAAAAAAGAAAAGAAAAAAAGGGAGAAGAAGGTATATTTGTCCCTGAGGGACAAAGAACTACCTTTGGATATGGCACATAGGCAAATGTCAGTTTATAAAAGGAAAAGGGAAAACCTATTAGGATGAGTTGGTTAATTTTTTGTTTTTGCTTTTCACAAACTTTTAACTTTATGTCCTATGCATATTTGAGTTTGATTTAATTGAAAGATTTTCAATGCACATGAACTGAGTTTTAGTTAATGTTGAAATCTTTGATTATTTTTGTTATTGCTTACTCTCGTTTTTATTTTCTATGAATTTTTAATCTAAATATTAGATATAGTGGCATTATTAGTTTTGTAACATCCTATTAAATGTTTTTTTTAAATCTATAAGTTCTATAGTGATATATTCCTGGATACATATGATATTATATATTATTTAATTCTATTCAGCTTTACATAGTATTTTCACATTTGTTGCTCTGTGTGAGCAAAAACTGTACATTTAGAGATGGTTGATCTCTGTGGGTTTGTTTGCTGAATTCACTTTTAAATTTTAGTTTTTCTTAGATTTAACTATTTTTCTAATAGTCCTAAGGGACTTACAAGCACATAATTCTGTTTTGATGTTTTTATGTAAATGCATTTAAGAAGTGTTGTACCACCAAGTGTACAACAGTTGATTTATTTTTATTCAGTCCCTACTGTTTTCTAATATTTATTTGTGATATATGATCTAATGAATATTTCTTGGCCTCAAACAGAGACTTTCTGACCTGACAATTCTGTTAGATCACTTTATTTTTTAAAATTAAATCATTTTATTTATATGATTATGTAGTGTACTTCAGACACAACACAAGAGAACATTGGATCCCTTTACAGATGCTTGTGAGCTACCATGTGGTTACTGAGAGTTGAAGCCATGACCTCTAGAAGAGCATTCAGTACTTTATTTATTTATTTATGTATTTATTTATTTATTGCATATTTTCCTCAATTACATTTCCAATGCTATCCCAAAAGTCCCCCATACCCTCCCCCCACTTCCCTACCCACCCGTTCCCATTTTTTTTGGCCCTGGTGTTCCCCTGTACTGGGGCATATAAAGTTTGTGTGTCCAATGGGCCTCTCTTTCCAGTGATGGCTGACTAGGCCATCTTTTGATACATATGTAGCTAGAATCAAGAGCTACAGGGTATTGGTTAATTCATAATGTTGTTCCACCTATAGGGTTGCAGATACCTTTAGCTCCTTGGGTACTTTCTCTAGCTCCTCCATTGGGAGCCCTGTGATCCATCCAATAGCTGACTGTGAGCATTCACTTCTGTGTTTGCTAGGCCCTGGCATAGTCTCACAAGGGACAGCTATATCTGGGTCCTTTCAGCAAAATCTTGCTAGAATATGCAATGGTGTCAGCGTTTGGAAGCTGATTATGGGGTGGATCCCTGGATATGGCAGTCTCTAGATGGTCCATCCTTTTGTCACAGCTCCAAACTTTGTCTCTGTAACTCCTTCCATGGGTGTTTTGTACAAAATTCAAATAAGGGGCACAGTGTCCACACTTTGGTCTTCATTCTTCTAGAGTTTCATGCGTTTAGCAAATTGTATCTTATATCCTGGGTAACCTAAGTTTCTGGGCTAATATCCACTTATCAGTGACTACATATTGTGTGAGTTCCTCTGTGATTGTGTTACCTCACTCAGAATGATAACCTCCAGGTCCATCTATTTGCCTACGAATTTCATAAATTTATTCTTTTTAATAGTTGAGTAGTACCTGATTTAACTTTGGTACCTAGTATCTGTCTAGAAATTTGTCCATTTCGTCCAGGTTTTCCGGTTTTGTTGAGTAAAGCCTTTTGCAGAAGGATCTGATGGTGTTTTGGATTTCTTCAGGATCTGTTGTTATGTCTCCCTTTTCATTTTTAATTTTGTTGTCCCTGTGTCCTCTAGTGAGTCTAGCAAAGGGTTTATCTATCTTGTTGATTTTCTCAAAGAACCAACTCCTCATTTGGTTAATTCTTTGAATAGTTCTTCTGGTTTCCACTTGGTTGATTTCACCCCTGAGTTTGATTATTTCCTGCCTTCTACTCCTCTTGGGTGAATTTTCTTCCTTTTTTTTTTCTAGAGCTTTTAGATGTGTTGTCAAGCTGCTAGTGTGTACTCTTTCCAGTTTCTTTTTGGAGTCACTCATAGCTATGAGTTTCCCTATTAGAAATGCTTTCATTGTATCCCATTGGTTTGTGTATGTTGTGGCTTCATTTTCATTAAACTCTAAAAAGTCTTTAATTTCTTTCTTTATTCCTTCCTTGACCAAGGTATCATTGAGAAGAGTGTTGTTCAGGTTCCACATGAATGTTGGCTTTCCATTATTTATGTTGTTATTGAAGATCAGCCTTAGGCCATGGTGGTGTGATAGGATGCATGGGACAATTTTAATATTTTTGTATCTGTTGAGGCCTGTTTTATGATCAATTATATAGTCAATTTTGGAGAAGGTTCCGTGAGGTGCTGAGAAGAAGGTATATGCTTTTGTTTTAGGATAAAATGTTCTGTAGATATCTGTTAAGTCCATTTGTTTCATAACTTCTGTTAGGTTCACTGTGTCCCTGTTTAGTTTCTGTTTCCACGATCTGTCCATTGATGAAAGTGGTGTGTTGAAGTCTCCCACTATTATTGTGTGAGGTGCAATGTGTACTTTGAGCTTACTAAAGTGTCTTTAATGAATGTGGCTGCCCTTGCATTTGGAGCATATATATTCAGAATTGAGAGTTCCTCCTGGAGGATTTTAACTTTGATGAGTATGAAGTGTCCCTCATTGTCTTTTTTGATAACTTTGGGTTGGAAGTCGATTTTATTTAATATTAGAATGGCTACTCCAGCTTGTTTCTTCAGACCGTTGCTTGGAAAATTGTTTTCCAGCCTTTCACTCTGACGTAGTGTAGTGTCTATCTTTTTCCATGAGATGGGTTTCCTGTAAGCAGCAGAATGTTGGGTCCTGTTTGTGTAGCCAGTCTGTTAGTCTGTATCTTTTTATTTGGGAATTGAGTCCATTGATGTTAAGAGATATTAAGGAAAAGTAATTGTTGCTTCCAATTATTTTTATTGTTAGAGTTGGCATTCTGTTCTTGTGGCTGTCTTCTTTTTGGTTTGTTGAGGGATTACTTTCTTGCTTTTTCTAGGGGCGTGATTTCCATCCTTGTATTTTTTTTCTGTTATTATCCTTTGAAGGGCTGGATTCGTGGAAAGATAATGTGTGAATTTGGTTTTTGTCATGGAATACTTTGGCTTCTCCATCTATGGTAATTGAGAGTTTGGGTATAGTAGCCTGGGCTGGTATTTGTGTTCTCTTAGTGTCTGTATAACATCTGTACAGGCTCTTCTGGCTTTCATAGTCTCTGGGGAAAAGTCTGGTGTAATTCTGATAGGCCTGCCTTTATATGTTACTTGATCTTTCTCCCTTACTGCTTTTAATATTCTATCTTTATTTAGTGCATTTGTTGTTCTGATTATTATGTGTCAGGAGGAATTTCTTTTCTGGTCCAGTCTATTTGGAGTTCTGTAGGTTTCCTGTATATTCATGGACATTTCTTTCTTTAGATTTGGGAAGTTTTGTTCTATAATTTTGTTGAAGATATTTGCTGGCCCTTTAAGTTGAAAATCTTCATTCTCTTCAACTCCTATTATCCGTAGGTTTGGTCTTCTCATTGTGTCCTGTATTTCCTGGATGTTTTGAGTTAGGATCCTTCTGCATTTTGTATTTTCTTTGATTGTTGTGCCAATGTTCTCTATGGAATCTTCTGCACCTGAGATTCTCTCTTCTATCTCTTGTATTCCATTGCTGATGCTTGCATCTATGGTTCCAGATTTCTTTCCTAGGGTTTCTATCTCCAGTGTTGCCTCACTTTGGGTTTTCTTTATTGTGTCTGCTTCCCTTTTTAGGTCTAGTATTGTTTTGTTCATTCCATCACCTGTTCTGATGTGTTTTCCTGTTTTTCTTTAAGGACTTCTACCTGTTTGGTTGTGTTTTCCTGTTTTTTTTTTAAGGACTTGTAACTCTTTAGCAGTGTTCTCCTGTATTTCTTTAAGTGAGTTATTGAAGTCCTTCTTGATGTCCTCTACCATCATCATGAGATATGCTTTTAAAACATATCAAATGCTTTTCGGTTGTGTTGGGGTGCCCAGGCCTAGGTGGGGTTGGAGTGCTGCATTCTGATGATGGTGAGTGGTCTTGATATCTGTTAGTACGATTCTTATGTTTGCCTTTCGCCATCTGTTATTCTCTGGAGCTGTGCAGGATACACTCGGCAGGGTCCCGGAACCAAGATGTCTGCTGCCCATGCTTAGGCAAAGCGCTGTCTGGGGCCCGAAAAGGGGGCTTCCTTAGAAGCTCTGTGGTTCCCGCCTGTCCCAGAACCTTTTAGCTTCTGTATTCTGTACTCTCACCTGTGCAGGATACACTCGACAGAGTCCCGGAACCAAGATGTCTGCTGCTGATGCTCATGCAAAGGGCTCCTGTGCCACGCAGATCCCTATCCTCTGGCCGGAAAAGTGGCCACCTGCCTGTGCAGGATACACTCGGAGGGGTCCCGAAACCGCATTCAGTACTCTTAAACACTTAGCCATCTCTCTATCCCCACTTATTTTATTCTTAATAGATAGAGGAGGGAATTTTATGTGATTTTATACTTTGATATCTTCTGAGAAATGTATCTTCAAATTAGTTAAAATGTGCATGTCCATTTGTTAAAAATATGTATTTAGCTCAATATTGCATTTTATTTATGTATTATATTATTTTTTTTACAATTTTTTTAATTAGGTATTTTCCTCGTTTACATTTCCAATGCTATCCCAAAAGTGCCCTATACCCATCCCCCAATCCCCTACCCACCACTCCCCCTTTTTGGCCCTGGCATTCCCCTGTACTGGGGCATATAAAGTTTTAAAGTCCAAAGGGCCTCCCTTTCCAATGATGGCTGACTAGGCCATCTTTTGTTACATAAGAGCTCCGGGGTACTGGTTAGTTCATACTGTTGTTCCACATATAGGGTTGCAGTTCCCTTTAGCTCCTTGGGTACTTTCTCTAGCTCCTCCATTGGGGGCCTTGTGACCCATCCAATAGCTGACTGTGATCATCAACTTCTGTGTTTGCTAGGCCCCGGCATAGTCTCACAAGAGACAGCTATATATGGGTCTTTTCAGCAAAATCTTGCTAGTGTATGCAATGGTGTCAGCATTTGGTTGCTTATTATGGGATGGATCCCTGGATATGGCAATCACTAGATGGTCCATCCTTTTGTCACAGCTCCAAATTTTGTCTCTGTAACTCTTTCCATGTGTTTTTTGTTCCCATTTCTAGGAAGGGGCAAAGTGTCCACACTTTGGTCATTGTTCTTCTTGAGTTGCATGCGTTTAGCAAATTGTATCTTATATCTTGTATATCCTAAGTTTCTGGGCTAATATTCACTTAATCAGTGAGTACATATTGTGCAAGTTCCTTTGTGATTGGGTTACCTCACTCAGGATGATGCCCTCCAGGTCCATCTATTTGCCTAGGAATTTCATAAATTCATTCTTTTTAATAGCTGAGTAGTACTCCATTGTGTAAATGTACTACATTTTCTGTATCCATTCCTCTGTTGAGGGGCATCTGGGTTCTTTCCAGCTTCTGGCTATTATAAATAAGGCTGCTATAAACATAGTGGAGCATGTGTCCTTCTTACCATTTGGGACATCTTCTGGATATATGCCCAGGAGAGGTTTTTCAGGATCCTCCAGTATTACTATGTCCAATTTTCTGAGGAACTGCCAGACTGATTTCCAGAGTGGTTGTACAAGCTTGCAATCCCACCAACAATGGAGGAGTGTTCCTCTTTCTCCACATCCACGCCAGCATCTGCTGTCACCTGAATTTTTGTTCTTAGCCATTCTGACTGGTGTGAGGTAGAATCTCAGGATTGTTTTGATTTGCATTTCCCTGATGATTAAGGAGGTTGAACATTTTTTCAGGTGCTTCTCTGCCATTCCGTATTCCTCAGGTGAGAATTCTTTGTTCAGCTCTGAACCCCATTTTTAATGGGGTTATTCGATTTTCTGGAGCCCACCTTCTTGAGTTCTTTATATATATTGGATAATAGTCCCCTATCTGATATGGGATAGGTAAAGATCTTTTCCCAATCTGTTGGTGGTCTTTTTGTCTTATTGACGGTGTCTTTTGCCTTGCAGAAGCTTTGTAATTTTATGAGGTCCCATTTATCAATTCTCTATCTTACAGCACAAGCCATTGCTGTTCTATTTAGTATTATATTATTATATGTACTATATTTTTATTAATGTCAAATATTTTATATACTTACCAATTTTTGTTTCTATCGTTCTTATCTAATTACTGAGTAAGATGTATTAAATCTCTCACCCTGATTAGGGATTTGCATGTATTCTTTAATTATTTGCATTAAAGTTTGCCATGCATTTTTAAATTGTAACTTTATGGATCTTTTTCTTTAAAACATGAATATGTTTATTAATTTTCTATATACTATCTGTAGGAAAATTGTTTTAGAACAGCAATTGTCCCGAGCTTGTGCCTCGCCAGCAAGAACACACTCGGACAACCGGATTCTTCTGCAGCAAGCTTTATTGCTTCATTAGGAGGAAGACCCCGAACCCCGGAAATAGCGCTGCTTGTATAGGCCTAGTAGAGGCATGTCTATACTTGATTTGTTATGCTTTCAGTACCCCACCCACATGCCTCGGGCCAGGCAGTGACTCAGCAAAAAACTCTATGGCACATGAGCACATTGGTTGTTTACCCATATTCATGGGCGTCGGATTACTGAAACCAGTGCAGTCTTATAATGGCGTTTGTGGCTTCCCACATCTACCCCTTTTTTATTTAATAGAAAAGGCCTAATCTGATGATCTAGTATTGCACTTCCTCAGCACGAAACGATCAAGAAGGATTTAGAAGGGCAAATCATGATCACCCTACCGCGTGTGATGAGGGAACCTCAGTGGTGTGCAAGGGCTGATCAATGATCGTTGAGTCTCTCTCGTCCCAGTGCAATGGATCCATAGATCCGTGGTGTGCAAGAGCAGAGGACTCAGATGCCAACTAATTCTTGAGCATAGATAACCAAACTTCAGGGGAGGTGCCGTTTTCAATGGCTTAAAGTGCTTGAGTTAGAGTTATAATCACCTTGTCACATTTTGTTGGGTTCTGACTTTGCAAACCAATCAAAGCATGAATACCAGTCCACAGCTTATGGCAGCACAAAACAAAATCACTCCCACCCATTCCTTAAAGTAAGAAAATGCAGAGGTAATCCAAGCGGTGAAGTCTCCAAGGGTCACTGGTTCCACTCTGGTTCCATTAAGGTCCAGTATCTGTATCTGCAGCTTCGTCTGCAACCTTTCCAACTCCTGCAACCAGTTCCCCTTCAGATAATTCAATAAATCTGAATGAAAGAATTGTTAATATACATAATGGGAGTAATGCACACATGTGGGGTTGATGCCACACAACTCATTTGTATGGCATACATCATCTGTTCTATGTATGTTGTAAAATATCTACTCTTTGATTCACTAACATTAATCCTGAGGCGATATGAGAATCCACCCTTTGCAGGGTAAGCAATGCCTCAGACATTTTTTCTGCTTTCTGACTTATGGTGTCATCAGTATTAACTTGATTGGCCATAGCAATTCCTGCAGTAGCCGCTATGGACACTGCAATGGCAGTAACAATGGCAGCTGTGATTCCAAAATCTCTCTTTTGCCGAACAAGACTCATGATTGGGAATTTCTCTGGATCTGCCTTAACAGGGACAAAGGTTGGTAAATGTACCACTAAGGCTAAGAAATTAGTTCTATTCTAGCATTGTGTCAAAAAACAAGTGAAATTTGTACAATCTAACCATTCTGTATTTTTTTTTTTTTTGAAATTCAGCCAATATAAAGAAAAATGGAGGATTAACACATACTTCTACTGGAGAAGTAGTCATAATTCTGATAACTCTATTAAATGTCACATTATCTAAATGAGCAGAGATATTGGAAAGTGTGGCAGAAACATTCAATATCTCATGAAAGGTTCCAGTCAGCAGTGCAAAGGCTGACAAACTGATACTAGCACCTGCCTCATTACTTAGAATCCATTGGTAATATGGCCAAATATTTTCTCTTCCTGTAGCATCTCCTTTATCATTCATTACAGCAAATTTCAATGGAGGTAACAAAACAAAACCCTTTGCTATTTCTTTCCGAGGAAAATTTTTTTGATTGACAAGGTGAAAAAACTATAGGAAATGCAAGGTCCAGATGACACTAAGGCATGCTGGGTATAGCAGTAGCATTGCCAACAGGCCATCGTGATCATTTGGGAATAGTCGCATTTCCCTTTATCATAATCATATTGATGTTTATAGGTGAAGTTACATTATTTCCAACATCACTTGAGCCTAACTGTGCTCCTTGAGAAACTTGAGTTAAAGCACTAAATAACACTCCAGAGCTCACTTTATTTTGGCTAATAGAATCTGCCCAATTAGAGATAATCTTTTTCTTTAAAAATATTCAGTTGCCAAAAACAAAGGCAAGGTAGAAGAATTGGAATGTACCGGTAAAGGTACCGGCCATAATCTTAATATGGCCCACAAAGGTATACTTAACCCTGTCTTAATCATCAGGAGTAAGAATAACAGGATCATCTTGGGATTCATCTTGATCTTTCACGGTCCTTGTCAGTCGCGTCAGAACCCAAAGTAGATTATCTTCACCCTCTGGAAAAACACAAATAGCTCCCCTGGAGCTGATTAGTATGTGATCCGGGCCATACCACTTATTATCAAGGACATTCTTCCACTTGACTATTTCATTGGGCGGTTGAGGCCATTGTCCGTGCCTTTCAGCTGGTGATTTCCCAGGATTATCCAGTTTTAAGAAATTAAGAGTAAATATTATAAGGGATAGAACCATCTTTGGCATCATAGCCTCTATCCCTCCTTTTTGTTTTTGTTTTTAAAGAAGTTTTAATTCTCCTAGTTACCCAATGACCGGTTTGAGATAGAGGCCTTCATATACATTCCGTGTCCTCCCCAGGACATAGCCTGTGGGAGTCGGTTGCCTTGATGCCAGGTGTAGGTCATGAATGTTTCTGACTAACAAGAACAGAACATTTGTTTCCAGGGTAGCTTTTCAGCCCAGTCATATATACTATTTAGATTTACAAAGTAAACAGCTAGGACTTATCTGTTTAGTCTTTCTTGCCAGTGGCAAACTTCAGCTTAGGAATTTCTCCCTTGAATAGGAGCCAGGTAATGATGTATGTGCTCTAATGTGTTGAATATAAAAGGGGTGCTCACGCAACAAAATACAATCTTGTATTTTCATCAAAATTTTAAATACTCAACTCTTAGTTTTAATATAACATGAACAGTGACTAATTACACTTTCAATTGTTTCTCTTGAAGAGAAATTGTAACTAGAATGCTTGAAAAGTCATTATAGTCACATGTGTATAATTTATTTATTAATCAGAAATTAGAGAAAATCTTTAAGTTGTCTCTGCAAATAACTATCTTCTAAAACCCAAATAAATATAAGAATCCTGAGTTTGTATCTTTTCAGGAGCTATATGTAATCTTTATCAGTTAAAGCTTTATGTAAACCTCTATAACACAAAAGCAAATCCTGGGGGTCATTTCCAGGCAACACAGGACAAGTTCTTAACTGCCCAAAAATAATTTTCTTAAAGGAACAGTATTTTTTCTTAAAAGTTGCATAAGCAATTGCAAGCTCTGAGATATAGTATTGACTATTAATATATAACTTAAAGTTTGATTGTTCAACATTTTTAAACACCATCTTCAGCACACAATTAAATTATCTGTGCTGAAACAGGATGAATCTCAAAAGAATAATCATGTGATTCAATTCACATATACTTTTTTCTCATATAAAGGCTATTTTTTAAACACAGTAAATGGGATGCATGCATGCATGAATTTATAGAAGATATACAAGCATGCATGAAATATTTTTTTAACTATCTTAGGATAATGATTATCAATTTTACTTCATATGATGGTATGTAATAGATCAAATATCAATATTCTGCAATAACCAAATTAATGTCTGTTTGGAACAAGGAAAAGACACTTATACATGTAAGCAAACTCTGTACACCATAACTTTATATAAAGTAGGCAAATCAAATCGCAATATATTGATACATCTCACAGCCTAATTGTCCTTTTATAAACTTTGAATTTAAATTTTATTTAGAACAACATCTGGCTAGGTCTGTAATAAGGTTCTAAGAAGTGACACACAAGCCGAGCTGAGGCTGCTCCCCTCCGAGCTCAGCCTCAACCCAAATGCAAACTTTTCTCAATCTGAACACTCTGCCAGAGTCCTGGCTCAAAGATTATCCCTATGTTGAAGTATCCTTAAAGACCTGTTTTCTTGTGTTTGTTCATGTTGTTTAGAAAGACTCCAACCTTGAGTTCCCAAATTTAAGCTAACTTTCTGTTACAAGCAAAAGACATCCTGCCCCTTTAAGAGCTCCATTTACTATCGGCCCTCAGCAGGGCTTCTTCAGCTGTACTTGGCTCCCAGCCACAATGCAGCTAACTTATAAACAAGTTAAAGGATGGACAGCCAGCACATAAAGTTTTAACCATCTATATTTTTCAACATGAAACACAGAACAACAATCGTTCAAACAACCAAACAAAACAAACATAAATTGACAGACATATGGACAATTTGGTGCACCAAAAAAGGCAATAGACAAACAGGGAATAGAACTTGGTTTCTTAAAGGGACACAGATATCCTAACCAGAGCTAAGAATATCTCCATAGGAACCAGAGAGGAAGCAGGACATCTCCTGTTTTCCTTCTGTCCCTAGGAGAGCTCTGAAATAGCTTATTTTCATTTTTTCTCTTTTTTGCTCAAAGTTCCTAAACAGGGGATAACTGCTTTTCTAAAAAGTATTTTCTCTCTCTCATGTTCAGACTCTACTTCCTTATCTCCTTCTTCTGGGAATACTGCCAGAGAAGGGAGAGGAGGCACAGTGGCCCTGAGAGCTATCTTTAAGCCTTTGATGAAGGCTCCCTCTTTAGTCAAAGTCCTCGAGAGGAGGGTAAATTGACTTAATTTTTTTTCTTCATTTTTTATATTATCCTTTGTATCTTTATATTTTATATTATCTTTTGTATCTTTACATTTTAGTTTCTTTTCTTTTTCTCTTTTTATATTTCTTCCTTGTTCTCCCTCCCTTCTCTTTTTGCTCTCCCAGGGCATACTTTCCCTTGTTTCTCTTTGCCTCAGGCTCAAGGTCCTTGGAAAGGCTTTTTTTCTTAGGTGCACCTTGTTTCCTCTGAACTCCTAATCTCTCTCCCCACTCTGTCTCTGATAGACTGTCTTGGACGTCCTCCAGGACCCTCTGCCCGCCTCAACCATTTGGTGACAATCCTCGTCTTTTAAGCACGATCTTACCAGCTTCCACAACGGCATAGTACCTGCTTTAAGTTTGCTGTTCTGCTGTTCCCTAACTACATCTCCTTTCAGTTTCTCCCAGGAGGCGATAGTTAATGACCCTGAGCATGCATACCACGGCGCTACGCGATCTATCTCTTTACCAAAGCCCTCTATAGTCTTAGTGGCGATCTTCAGGCCACACTGCCTCAGAACCGACTGTAAGGCGGTCACCACTGAGTGGGAGGTTCCCATACTGCCCTTTTATCTAACTGTGCCTGACCTCGACTGAGAATCAGTCAGCAGTTCTACCGGTGAAAGCAGAATGCAACCAAAAAGAAAAAAAGAGCGAGCCCAATGAAAACAAATAAAAAGGCCTCTAACGCTGGAGAAAGTTCAAGACTGAACATACCTTACAGAGCTTATCTCGTCCTGCAGTTCTGAATCTGCCCCGTGAACGGAGGGGCCCCTCTGCGCCTGGCGATAGTATGGCTTTCCTGGGTTCTCGACCCCAATTGTCCCGAGCTTGTGCCTCGACAGCAAGAACACACTCGGACAACCGGATTCTTCTGCAGCAAGCTTCATTAGGAGGAAGACCCCGAACCCCGGAAATGGCGCTGCTTATATAGGCCTAGGAGAGGCATGTCTATACTTGATTGGTTATGCTTTCAGTACCCCACCCACATGCCTCGGGCCAGGCAGTGAATCAGCAAAAAACTCTATGGCACATGAGCACATTGGTTGTTTACCCATATTCATGGGTGTCGGCTTACTGAAACCAGCACCGTCTTGTAATGGAGTTTGTGGCTTCCCACAAGCAATTCTTGTTCATGAATTCATATATTAGTTATTAAAAGCTCAGGCTTCCCTTCCAGAGGACTTAACTTAAATGCCCAGCAACCACATATTAGCTCAAAACTGTCAGTAATTCTAGCTCCAGGGCTCTGAAGTAAAACTATGTACACATACATGATATTTAAACATGCATATAGGCAAAGCATAAAAGCATATGTAAAGTTAAAATTAGAATTAATATTGTCTAACATTGACAGGGGAACTGTACCTGGTAAAGTTTATAATTTTAAAAAAGCTTTAGAAATTTGTGAATATTTCCCTATATAATTTTATCTATTGATTACTTTGTAAAACATTTCTTTTCCTAGTCTTTATGAAGAGTGATATGGATGGTCATTTTGAGTTGTTAGACAGTAGTTTATATTTTATTGTTAAAAATAGAAGTCTATGTGTTATGTGTTAAAAACTAACAAATACTGGACTCTGCTTTTAGTGGTTTGACTACTAATAACTTATTGCAATTGAAATATTTCAGTTACTTTTCTTAATGTTAAAAATATTTCAACATGTTTGCTAGTTCAATTTTTTTCTACTTTCAGGAAGTATTTTTCAGTAATTTTTTTTAAACAAATACCTGTGTATACTACTATTATACTGGATCCCCAGGTATGGCAGTCTCTAGATGGTCCATCCTTTAGCTAGAAAGAACCCAGATGCCCTTCAAAAAAGGAATGGATACAAAAACTGTGGTACATTTACACAATGGAGTACTACTCAGCTATTAAAAAGAATGAATTTATGAAATTCCTAGGCAAATGGATGGACCTGGAGGGCATCATCCTGAGTGAGGTAACCCAATCACAAAAGAACTCACAAGATATGTACTCATTAATAAGTGGATATTAGCCCAGAAATTTAAAATACCCAGGATACAAGATACAATTTGCAAAACACATGAAACTCAAGAAGAACAAAGACCAAAGTGTGGACACTTTGCCCCTTCTTAGAATTGGGAACAAAAAACCCATGGAAGGAGTTACAATTCTATATTTTGAGGAAATTGAGATCACCAGACTTTTGCCTTTTGGGGTTGGACTGTCCCCAATGGCATGCATAATTCTCTCTCCCCAGTGACTACATTCCTTGAACACGATCTGACAAAAAAATATGTTTTCAGGTATTAGAGAAAGAGGGGTCATACTTTAGATTGTTTTGTAAAGTCAACACATTCTCTACTCAAAAACTTGTTATGATCTGAATGTGAACTTTTCCCCAGGGTCATATTTTTGAGATTTTATTTGAAGCTAATGGTTCTGTTTTTGAAGGTCCTGTTTCTGACAATTGTTGTGGTGTTCTTGTGTAGATACTTATGCCATATAAGAACAAGAATAGTTTTTGTTGTTCTTTTCAATATATTAAGAAAATTTTAATTTCCATTGTTCTACTAATAACTTTAAGGATAAATATGTATGTAGGTAGTTGGGATTCCTCTTTTATTTCTTATATGTACAAGGTCACTAGAACGTTAAGATATTTGGTTGTTTTTGTCCAAATTCCATTTGATTAGTTTTAAAAACAGGTTTATCTTGTTTTCAAAATCCATAGCTGTTTCAATAGTGTGTGTATATGACTTTATATAGGTGTTTCATGCAAATATTATACATAAAATTCAATTTGGGGTATATACAACAATTTTTAAAGTGAAAAATTTCAGTAGATAAATTACAAAAAACATTTTGTATTGAATATTAATTTATTTCCTAGCCAAAGACTAATTTAATATTTGTACACA
The DNA here is from genome assembly GCF_000001635.26 of Mus musculus. Classification (NCBI taxonomy): domain Eukaryota; kingdom Metazoa; phylum Chordata; class Mammalia; order Rodentia; family Muridae; genus Mus; species Mus musculus. The sequence goes on from NC_000086.7 coordinate 117,950,053, forward strand.
TATAGCTACAAATTCCACTTTTGTTAGTAAGCTGAATTGTCGGCTCAGTATTTAATGCAGTTTTACAGTGTTTACATAAGGAACTGCTCTTACTCTTCAGGAAGACTTCAAAATGGAGAAACAGTTATTTGTTATAAATTTAATATTTTATAATTTCTAAATAAATTATAAAGGATCTTTCATATTTAATAAACTTTAATATAATTCAAGTGAGGTAAAGGTTAAATTTTTATTGAATTGTTTGTAAATCAGAGTGAGAAAGGAAAAAAATAGGATTTATTGATTTAATGTTTTAAATTAATTTTTACATTTTCTTTATCATATGTAAAACTACATAGACATCACCCACTAACAAAATTGTTGATTTTATTTACCATTAAAACACCCACGTGGTGCTCACAGTATGGTTTGTGTTACCAAAACATTAACCTGGCTAAATACTTAATTTTCCCTGTGTTTTACTTTGTTTCACATTTATCTTTTTTCTTTATTTTAACCAATGTACTTAAAAATATTATCTTTTCAAAGAATCAGATTTCAATTTTTTTCTATATTCTTAATGTTTTTTGTTATGCTCATTTTCATAAAATTGTCATAAACTTGTATTCTATTTCAGTTTTGCTATTATTTTCTTCCTACTTTCCAACTGATTGTGCTTTACTTTATTCTAGTTCATACACTTGCTATAAATTTTATCATAATATATTTTAACTATGCTTTATGAATTATTAAATTTATTTTTATTTAAATTAAGTTCTTAAATTTTCTTCTTTACCTATTTAAGTCATGTTTAAGAATTCTTCATATTCATATTTTAAAACTTTTTAGTGCAAGTGTACACACAAGTATTTGTGTGTGTGTGTGTTTAAGTTTCTATGTTTGTCAGGGCTGTGTGTGAAGTATATGTTCCAATGAGGGTACCAAGAAGACTCCTTTATCTTTTTCCAACTTGTTCCTTTGAGGCAGTATCTCTATATGAACATGAAGCTTACATTTCCCACTAGGCTAACCTCATAAATCCTATTGTCTCTGACTGCTTCAATGGCAAGTGGGTTTTAAATGGGTGCTAGATTCAAATATCAGTACTCTTAGTTGTGCTGAAAGTGCATATAATCATGGAGCAATTTGTCCAGCTCCTTAAAACATTTAAATTCATATACTTGATATATTTGTTACTTCTAACAACATAATAACTAATTTTAAAGGGCATAACTAGTTGCAAAATAAACCATTCAGTTATTTTCTGCTGTAATATAACACATATGGAGATATTATTATATGCACCAATTGTTTGATTTAAGGGTTGCTATCTACTTCTAAGGTAGTAACTCTTTATTTACCTTGACTCATAGGAAAATTCCACAGAAAGCTAAGTGGATTGCCTCAGTTTCTTTTCACTATTATACCATTTTTTTTAAAAAAAATGTACATGTGAATTTTTATATGAACTATGAACTTGACTTTTATCCACTGAGGGCAAAGGAGAGTATCAGATCTCTTAGAACAGAGAGTTGTAAGTCATCATTTGAAGCAGAGCATTATAGCATCTTGTAATGTGCCCATAATCACAATACCTGGGAGGAGTGGCATATAGATCAAATGATCAAGGCCAGCCTGAACTGAACAGGAAGTCCAAGAATTGATTGTGCTATAAGAGACTCAGTGTAAAATATATGTATATGTATATATATATATATATATATATATATATATATATATATATGTGTGTGTGTGTGTGTGTGTGTATGTGTGTGTGTGTTATAAATATATAATGTAAATAATATAAATGGTAAAAAGAAAACATTTCAGTAATGCATAATACACCAAAGAGTTATAACAGCCAGCTCTTTTCACATCCTAATATATTAGTTTTTAATATTATCATTCCCACTTAAAAGAATTTTTAATAAACAATATTTCACACTGTATATTCTGATCATGATTCTACTTCCAAAACTCCCAAACCCTCTTAGCTATCCAAAAACCATACCATTTCTTCTTCTATCTCTTTAGAAAACAAATAGGCAAAATATTATTATTTCCAAATTTTGTCATCTATTTTAAAATATATTTCACTAGATATCCAGTTATTTTTTTGCTTAGCCTTTTTTGTATGGAAGAATAAGAAATGCATTTCACCTGTTGACTCTTTAGTTACAGTGAGGTGATAGCAATCCTAAACTCCTAGACTTCATAACTAGTATAAAATTGTTATTGTTTTAAGTTATTAATTTTAAGAAAATAATAAATAAATATTTTGTTTCTATTAAACACCCTGTGGAACTATCTGTATTAAGAGGGACCAAAATGATTTTAAAGGAAATGAGAAGCCTGGAATACAAATAAAATACATAATAAAATTATAGAATATATAACATACAAAATATGAGAATATGTATATGAGAATATATGCTTTACCTAAATACTACAGAATTTGAAATATGTGTAATGCACTCATCTAGTTATGAACTAAGAGTATGTTGTCATGGCAACTTGAGAAGGCAGAACTTTTGTTATATTGTGGTAAAACACTTTGCTCAGTTCTTTCATATAGCTATGGGGAAAGTACAACTTATTAGCAAGTATCCTAGATCATTCACTTAAGGTATTTCCAAGTAATATCTTGCAGGAATGATCTTGATTAGCCTTGTTGCTAACAATAATTTTGCTTTGGTATAGAATAGAATTTGTTTGAAAAACTATGAAGAAGACAATTAATCAAGACCTTGTGTTTTTGAAAATATTCACATTTCACAGAATGAAAAAAAAAACCTTAAAAATAAGACAGAGAGTGTTGGTAATGCAAAAAATAGTACAATCATGTTGCATAAATGAAAAAAATATAGTTGCAAAAATGACACTTATAAATCACATATTTCTTCAAATATATCAGAAGAAGCTAATTCTGTAAACAAGATTATTCACAAAACATCCGTTGATTGCCTTTTGGTGACAAAGTTCTGTCCTGTATACAGAGACGTTGAACAAAAAATTACCTTAATGTACATTTGGAAAAACTATCAGCTATCCTGAAAGGAGTGAACAGAGTAGAAATGAAATATAGCATACCTGTTTAAAATTCTGCCATCAAAAATGTTCAGTGAAGACTTAGCATTTACTAGCACTTTATGCTCTTGCAAAGAATCCTGACTTGGTTCTCAGAAACCACCTATTAACAATAACTACATATATTTCTAGATGCACAGTAGTATCTAATATCCTGTTTTGACCTCTGTGATCATCCAGGATATATAGAGTTCACATATATGCATGCAGCCATAATAGTTATACACAGGAACAGCTAAAATTAATCTTTAAAAATGCTACCATCTTGAAACTATCTGATGAATTTAATCAGGTGCAAATGTGAGTAAACATTTATCATATAGAAAGAATAATTTTAAGGGTAGATAAATGACTTCAGAGATAGGCACAACCACAGTAGATAGAAATTTGAGACTATACCCAGGCTGTGTAATCAAATGCAATTTTTACTGATGCAAATTTACTTTGAAGCAGTTTGTCTTCCTTCAATTTTTACTCTTTTGAAATATGTATAACTCTCATATGCCTATGTCATTGCAATGTTATTGAAGCATAAAATTTATTTTTCTAATTTCTGTAACCCCCAAATTCGACTCAAGTAAAAGATTTTCTCTAATGAAGCCACACTTACTACAAGAAATCCTCATATCAAACAAAACCACTTCCTATGAGTCTATGAAGCACCATGCAGAAACTAAGGTAGCTTTTACTGGTAAATCATGGACTATATCTGTCTTAGCCAGTTAGGCTACTTGAATGAAAAGGAGAAGTTGATATAATCTGTCATTCTTAACCATGCAACCTATCTCCAATTGGCAACTAATTGCTAGTGAAATTTTAGTTTCCACTAACATAGTCCCTTTGGGGAATCAAACAACTTTTAAGTTTAGAATACATGCCCAGTAGTCAAAGGCCAAATGAAAATGAACTTATTGACTTCTTTAGAGGTTCCTTGTTTTATAATGTCACATCAGGGCTCTTTGTTTTCCTTTTCTTTTTAAAAATGTTACCTTTTAGATTATTTTATTTTATTTATATACTTTACTCTTCTCCCTTTTTATCAAATAGGTCCTTTGCATATATATTATGGCTTCCAGTTTAGTGTTTATAATGAATGCCTGAGCATATGTATAAATGGGTCTCACTCCTTTGTGTCTTCTTTTGTGTTCTTTTCCTTCTGATTACTTCTTTGCTTTATCCAATTCTGATGTCTTATTTTTTGTTTTTTTTCAGTATATTTAATTTTTCTATATTTTATTATTATCCTATAGAAGCATTTTTGTTTGATAACTGAAAGAAAGGTGTTTCACGAATATGGACATGTCATTGGGGGAAATGGAGAGTAGTAGTAGAGAGTGAAACTGTAATCAGGCTATGTTATGTGGTGAAAATAATAGTCTACATTCCATAAAAGGAAAAAAAAAATTCAAGTGACTGTTTTAAGAACATATGCTGAAATCCAGGCCAAAATATTTTCGTGAGCAGGATTGACACTCTTTAGAATCTATTATTGTCATATGAAATATCTTATTTCAGCATATTGAACACTAATTTAATAAAACTATTAACTAGGTTAAGTTAATTGCACATAAATTGGATGACTGCAGTTTTCTGCAATCTGAATTAATACTTTTAACCCTTAGTTCTCTCCATCTTTTAGTATTTTTCCCTGTAATAAAAGTAAATTAAAAAAAAAAAAATAAGGCCAGGAAGCGGGAGTGGGTGGGTTGAGCAAGAGGAGAGGGGAAGGGATAGGAGGTTTTCAGAGAGGAAACCAGGAAAGGGGATAACATTTGAAATTTAAATAAAGAAAATATCAAAAAAAGAAAGAAAGAAAGAAAGAAAGAAAGAAAGAAAGAAAGAAAGAAAGAAAGAAAGAAAAAAGAATAAAAGGAGAAGAAAAAGAAAGAAAAGGAGAAAAGTCCCAGGGTCATTTTGTATTTTATCATTCAATGGATTGGTGGCAGCCGAATACAAACAAATAGGAGAAAATACGTTGAGCATTGTTATTCCTTAATCTCCTATTACTAAATTAATTAAATTAAGGGTTTATAAACCAGTTCAACTTTGGATAGTTTCTTTTTAACCATAGCTTACAAGCCCATCTAGATTCAAAAATCCATTTATTTTCTTCATGTCCTCCTAAACTAAACTTGAGATGATTTTATAAATGTGGTTATTAGTATAACATTTTACAATGATGCATACTTTTGGTAAAATGTGAATCTGGGTTGAATTAAGATATTTGTTTAAAGTAGAATTGCTATCACCTTGGCATTTGCATTTGTAGTATAAATGATGATGTCTGAGAATTGTTTGAGGTTGGGAAATATGAAAGGTAGAATATAAAATATATGCAAACACAAGGAGAATATAAATCACTATAATATTATCTGGTAATCTCACAAGAAAATATAATCCTAAACAAAATTTCATGGTTAAAAAAAGAAAAATGTTCATCCTTAGTCATTAATGGCAATTACTAACATAGGTGCTATTTTTGACTAGTTTTCAAAGTAAAGAAAATAGAACTATTGAGTTTAGAAATATAATTGCAAGGTTAGAATCTCTCAAGTATGATTGGATGACTGTTAGTACAAATATAACCTTTAATTATCTAAGTTAAACTATATATAAGCAGCTCCAGAATCCTCTCTTAGTTGATTTAATAGTATCCTTCACGTTAGATTGTTATACATGTGGAAATATATCCAAAATAGCTGGTGAAATGGTACACATGAGCAAAGACAGAAAAGTTAAAAATAGTTTGTATTATCTAAAAAGTCCATAACTATGAGATAATTCTATCCAAATGGCTCTGTGCACACAGAAATATGATGATCCAAATTTAAGCAGCAGGAGCATATTTAACCACGTCTGATTTACATTTTTAAACCTGGCCACCTACTGTTCATGGTTATCCCACTTTACAAAATTTTCAGCTTTATTCCCTGTGAGCATCTTAGTACAAATTGTATCTTGCTTTGCCTGTTGCTTGACAGATTTGCCTGTGTTAAGCCTCCTTGTGCATTTTTTATTCTCCTGGGAGCTTTCCATCTGTTATTTTTGAAGCTGTAGAATGCAAGGTTATGCCAAATTTAGCAAACATAACTCAATCTCCTTCGGAGGATTTTGCAAATCTAAAAGGAAGACCTGCATGTTAAATTAGTTTCCTGTCATTTTCATATAGAAAATCGTATCATTTATTGTTGATAGTCAACAGTGAGAAGAACCTAGATTATGGAAGAATTAAACTTTTTCTAGAGCTCTAGTTACAATAGTTTGCAACAAACACTAATTATAGAGCGTTGAGTCACATTTTGTGAGGTAACCCAATCACACAGAAGTCATTAGATATGCACTCACTGATAAGTGGATATTAGCCCAGAAACAGAACACCCAAGATAAAATTTGCAAAATACAAGAAAATCAAGAAAAGCATAGACCAACGGGTAGATACTTCATTCCTCCTTAGATTGGGAACAAAATACCCATGAAAGGAGTTACAGAGACAAAGGTTGGAGCTAAGACAAAAGAATGGACCATCCAGAGACTACCCCACCCAGGGATCCATCCCATAAGCAGCCACCAAACCCAGACACTATTGCATATGCCAGCAAGATTTTGCTGAAGGTACCCTGGTATAGCGGTCTCCTATGAGGCTATGCCAGTGCCTGGCAAATACAGAAGTGGATGCTCACAGTACATCTATATGATGGAACACAGGACCCCGAATGGAGAAGCTAGAGAAAGCACCCAAGGATCTGAAGGTGTCTGCAACCCTATAGGTGGAACAACAATATGAACTAATCCGTACCCCCAGAACTCGTGTCTCTAGCTGCATATGTAGCAGAAAATGGCCTAGTCAGTCATAACTGGGAAGAGAGGCCCTTTGGTATTGCAAACTTTATATGCCTAAGTACAGGGGAATGCCAAAGTCAAAAAGTGGGAGTAGGTGGGTAGGGAAGCAGGGTGGGGGAAGTGTATAGGGAACTTTCAGGATAGCATTTGAAATGTATATAAAGAAAATATCTAATAAAAAAGAAATAGAAAACCTATGTTGTTTATACATTAATGATATTAACATCATCTGAAGTCATTCTTTTTCTTTATTCGATAAATTATTTATTTATATTTCAAATGTTACCCCCTTTTCTGGTTCCCCACCACCCAGCCCTGGCTCTGAAACCCCCTATCCCATCCTCCTTCTGCCTACTTCTTTGGGGCGTTCCCCTACCCAACCACCCACTTTCATCTCCCTGCACTGGCTTGCCATCCAGCTGAGCATCTATTGAGCTTATCTGAAGTCTTTCTTAAAGACTGATTTCAGTGTAAGTAGCAATGACAAATATAGTACTTCAAATCACTTGCTTCATAAAATATGGACCTCAGACATTATTATGGATTTCTAAAAAAATAGTTTATAGTACTTAAGGTCCAGCAACAGAATCAAAGTGATATCCAGCTCAAGGAGAGGCCCCAAGACCTGACATTATTAGAGAGGCTATGGAGCATCACAAAAAGGGACCTATCATGACTGTCCTCCAAAAGACCCAACAAGCAGCTGAGAAAGTCAGATGCAGATGTTTGCACCTAACCAATGTATAGAAGCATCTGACCCACGTTGTTGAATTAGGAGAAAGCTGGAAGAAGCTGAGAAGTGTGACCCTGTAGGAGGACTAGTAGTTTCAATTTCTCTTAATACCCAAGATTTCTCAAGCACTGGACCATCAAACAAGTAGCATACACCAGTTGATATGAGGCACTTAATACTCATACATTAGAGGACATTTGGGTCTGTGGCCATTCAGAGATGGTGTACCTAGCCCTCAAGACTGGAGGCCCCAGGGAGTTTAGAGGTCAGGTGGGCTGGGAAATGGGCATATCCAAGTGGAGACAGAGGGGTGTGGAAGAGGTATGGGATGTGGGACAGTAGGAGAGTAGACTGGAGGGGAACAAAATCCGGAGTTTAAAGGAAAGAAAGAAAGAAAAAAAAGAAAGAAAGAAAGAAAGAGAGAGAGAGATACAGAGAGACAGAGAGACAGAGGGAGGGAGGAAGAAGGAGGGAGGGAGACAGGGAGAGAGACAGACAGAGAGACAGACAGAGAGGAGGAAAGAAAGAAAAGTATAGCTTTGGTTGAACAGAAAAAAATGTCTTAATTTAAAATATCAAAATATACTTTAGGTCTTGGTAGAAATAGACAGAGAGTACTGCTACCTCTTTTTTGTTTTTCATAGATGATACTATGTTAGGAAAGCATACATCCTTCTATTTTAAAATTTAGTACAGTACATTTGTACTGTAAAGTAAATGATAATAATTTACCAAGAAATTCATCAAATCAGCTCTGAAGATTAATGTCATGTTTCAAATAAAAGTAGTTTATCTTAGGAGTGTCATGAAATTCACTCCTAGGAAGGAGCTCAGAGAAATCACTAATTCTTATAAAGAAGTAGAGATAACATTCTTAAGATTCCATGTATTTGAATACAAAAGATTAAGATAATCACTAACAGAAATTGTTTAGATTTAGCATTAAGTAACTGGTTATGAGATGAGATCACACATTATTTTAAAAATAATAACATTGTGTGTGTGTGTGTGTGTGTGTGTGTGTGTGTGTGTTGAAATATGTAATCAAGTATTGGAAGAATGCTCAGGTATATTTCTGGCTAAGCTCTACTGTATATTTAAGATTGAATTCTGATTTTATGGTATGCTAGCTAAGTGTTTGAATGTTCAGAAAGGAATTTGGTATAGTTTTCCCTTGGCATTTAAAGCATAAAAGAATATATTGTATAAATCTATCACTGAGGGTATATAGGTTTATGGTAAAATATATTACATTCTCCCTGTTGTGATTAAGGAAAAAAATTCATTCATAAGAATCATTCCAGAACCAGACGCTGTTTTTCAATATCAGGCAAAAAAATTGAAATATATTTCAGTTGGGTGAAATTTTAAATTCAAATCCAGAGAAATAATTGGAACAATTTTATTGAAATTATTATGACTTGAAATAATTTACTGTACTCACTTTATGAGTATAATACATGATATGTTCTGAAACCATAAATGGCCTAAAAAGCCATGACTAATAATTATACTAAACTGATGTTTGAGGCCAGCCTCTAAGTATATAGCTTCATTTGGAGATAAGGGTACTACTGTCTTGTAGTTGATGTCTACCTGCCATTTTTAATTTTATGGAAAAAAGTAACTTTAAGAAGTATATATCATTTTAATATATTTTAAATGCATTAAGGATGTTTGGTTTTAGATAATTAGAATAAAAATGGTTTGGACATTTTCTAATTTCCTTGCAAACCGTAATTCTATTCATTTACTGGGCTTTATTGATTAAAATTTAGAAATTAGGTTAATTAATTTAACTGTAGGAATTCAACAGAATAGAATGCTTCCAAAATGAGTGCTAAAGTTGAAACAAATACCAAATTATGAATTCAGAATATATATTTTAAGGTGATTTAAATCATGATTAATTACAATATTTAAAATGTGATGCCATAAAACAAGGGTCAGTTATCAGAATCCAAATTACATACTTTTATATCTCCCAAATTGTGAGGAGCAGGTGTGGCAGTGAAGGAAAATGAGATTTTGTAACTTGTGATTCATGTAAAAGAGTTGTCTATGAGCCCGCGGCCTGGGGCCAAGAACAAAGCAGAACAGACTGGGCTGTTGTTAAGATATTCCTAAGAACAGCTTGACTGTAAAAAAGAAAAAAAAAAATACAAGGACAAGCAGGGCTATCTTGTCTGGGTCAACACCACCTGGCCGGAACCGCCCCTCTGTCTCCTGTCTCTTGACGCCAGGTAAAGTCATACATCAACTGGTTACTATGTGAACAAAGATAAGCCCCCAGCCCACAGGAACAAAGTCCTGATGCCCTTTTGCTGACATGTAATCTTTCTGTTAATGTTTGAATAAGCCAATAGTGTGTCTAGTGTGTTTGCTACGCTGAATTCCACACCCCTAAGCCCCTCACCCCATAAAAACCCCTAGCTTTCGAGCCTCATGGCCAACATCTGTTATCTCCTGTGTGAGATTCATGTCGGTCCTGAGCTCTGTCATTAAACTGCCTCATGTGATTACAGCAATGGATTCTCATGTTTCTTTGAGTGCTCTCTCACTCCCAATACTAGAGTGGGGGTCCCCGAAAGGGGGTCTTACAGCAGCAGTCCCAAGATGGTGCCCGGGACTGCATCCAAGTCTTATGACTTGCACCTGACTTCCTCATAAACCTAAAAATAAGCCACATCCATTGTGAGAACTGTGCAGGTGCACCATGATGCAAGATTGGACCATATGATGAGTGATGATTCTGGCCAATGGACTGCTGTTATGTGGACTGGGCTGATGGGGCACGGTTGAGAAGATATATAAGGGATTGCAATTGGGGGCGGGGTGGTTGTTGTTTTTTCCTGATTTCTGGAGAGAGATACATGCATGATGTTGAAAGGTTCCTGAATAAACTGTTTTGAGAAGAACGTAGTGTTGTCACTCTTTTCTGCTGGTCGGAATAGGAAGTGACAAATGGTAGTCTGTACGGGGAGACGTTCAGAACTCATTGCAGTCAGGGTAGCTAGCTGGTAAGGTTCCCAGGTAAGTGGGGCAATTTAAGTTCTCAGATTGAGATGATAAGGTTCCCGGATTTGGGACAAATTAATGTTCCCGGTTTTGGGACAAGTTGCACCAAGCACCATAGGGAATTCAAACTCAGGTCAAACAGTGTGCCAAGCCCTTAAAGACTTGATGAAAGGGAAAGGAATCAGGCTGAAAAAGGAGACCCTGGAGAACTTTTTAAAAGCAGTGGATCAGATTGCTCCTTGGTTCCCCGTATCAGGACATCTTACAGGGCACAGTTGGGAGAAGTTAGGGAAGGACATGAAGTTTGCAAAAGAACAGGGAGTTCTCACTAAAGGGGTGCTGCCAGTGTGGAAGCTAATACGGAATTGTATCAAGGATAAGGAAAGATGTGGAGTGGAACTCCAGAAGGGCAATGAGGCACTGAATCATGTGAGAGAGGAGCGATCTCAAAAGTCAGTCAGAAGGAAGTTCTAGTGATGGGGATATGTCTGAGGATGATCTGGAGAGCATAGCTGACAGTCTAGAGAAAGTGAAAATGAAGGTAGAACCTTTGGGGCCAGGGCCGCCATGGCCACCCCCGTATGCCCCTGACCGAGCATCAGACAGTAGTCTGCATCCAGAAATCTGGAGGGAACTGCGAGCCCAGTGTTTTGCTGTATTTCAGGATGCACAGGGAGGTCATAAAAGCGAGCACAACCAGCGCCAGAGAGTCTCATTTGAGCAGGTGAAACGGATAATGGAGCTGCTGCAATAGTAGTGGCCCCAGAAAAGGTGCAAAAGGATGTTGTAGTGAATTATTTAGGAACAAAAATTATGGCAAAATATGTGTCCCCCACAAAAGATTCAGTTTCACACAGATGTATTATGCACCCTGAATGATTTTCAAAAATTATTGGGACATATTCAATGGGACAAACCCTATCACTCTTTGACCAATAAACAATTACAGCCATTATATGATATCTTACCAGGCAATACAGATTTAAATTATCCCAGATATCTTACTGATGCTACCAGGAAGGCTTTGCTCTTAGTAGAACAGAGTATTCAGAGTGCTGCCTTGAAACTCCAAGATGAGTCCAAACAGTTTATCTTGTGCTTACTGCAAACAGAGTCGCAACCCACTGGGGTTTTATGGCAGGGAGCTCCCCTGTTATGGATACACCCAAAAATCTCGCCAGCCAAGACACTTGTTTATTATCCTGCCTCAGTGGTTCAGCTGGCTCTGATTGGTATACAGCAAAGCATGCAGTATTTTGGAGTTGCACCTGAAAGTCTAATAGTACCGTATAATACTAAGTAAATTGAAGTGTTAACAGCCACGGAGGATAATTGGGCTATTTTGAGCTGTAGTTTTCAAGGCCTCATAGATAATCATTACCCCAAGGATCCAATATTATAGTTGGTTAAAGTACATCCAGTAATCTTTCCTCATATTACTGCTAGAGATCCATTGCCAAATGCTCCTCTTGTTTTTACAGATGGATCTAAAACAGGACAAGGAGCCGATTTAATAACAGTATCATCCCCAGTTACCATTCAGTTTCCCCCTGCATCTCCACAAGTCATTGAATTGCAAATCGTGATTAAAGTATTTGAATTAATTCCAGGTCCCTTTAATTTGATTTCTGTCAGCCAGTATGTTGTAATTATGCTATAGTGTTTGGAGATAGTAGGCAAAATAAATTTGAGATCTACCATTGGAGAATTAGTTATTAAATTGCAAAGAATTATTTTGAATCGGCATTCACCCTTTTTTATTCAGCGTATTCGTGCTCATACTGGATTGCCAGGACCCCCTGCAGAAGGGAATGATATAGTTGATAAAGTTTCCAGAAAATGCATGGTCTTTTTAATGGCCTCATCTATTGATTTGGAACGTGATTTTCATGCACAATTTCATGTTAATTCAAACACTTTGTCATTACGATTTAAAAATTTCTCAAGCAGAGTCCAGAGAGACCATGAAGGCATGCAAAACCTGCTCCCCTTTATTGCCTCAAGTCAGTGTGGGGGTTAATCCCCGGGGACTGAGCCCCCTACATTTGTGGCAAATGGATGTTACTAATTTTCTTGAGTTTGGAAAGTTAAAATATATTCATGTTTCCATAGATACAGCCTCTGGAATTATTTTTGCCTCCTGACAGACAGGCGAGAAGGCACGCCAGGTCATTGCACATTGTTTTGAGGCTTGGGGTGCCTGGGGACAGCCTAAAGAACTAAAGACTGATAATGGACCAGCATATACTTCAGCCTCTTTTGTTTCCTTTTGCAAGAGGATGGGCATCTGTCTGGTGCATAGGTTGCCATAGAACCCTCAGGGCCAGGGCATTATTGAATGAGCACATCGTACTTTAAAAGAATGTTTAATTAAACAAAGGAGGGGAATTGCCCCTGCTGGGTCCACACCAAGAGAGAGATTAGCCATTGCCTTATTTACTTTGAATTTTTTTAATGAAGATAAACAAGGGCATGTTGCAGCTGAGCGACACATTAATCCTGATATTTCTCCAAAAGGCATGGTCATGTGGAAGGATGTCTTGACTGGTTGTTGGAAGGGCCCTGCCCCAGTGTTGGTTTGGGAGAGAGGGTATGTTTGTGTGTTTCCCCAGGATCACCATCAATGGCTCCCAGAATGTCTGACCAGAGCAATTCCGGGCAAGTGGAACGATGAGGATGTGGATGTTCCTGTGGCTGGGAATGCTCCCACTATTGAGAACTGAAGAGCTACATTGGGGTATTATATCTGTGTTCCTGAAACTCATGCCGTTGACGCATTCTGCACAAGTGTTTCCTTGATTCTTTACATCAAATGCTTTGCTACAATTGCCTTTTTTTACCATGGGATGGAGAGATAGCTCCAGTGCAGGAATCTATGCAGCTTCAGCTAAAGGGATTTTTGTGTTTTCAGATGATTCAAATTATTTCACAGAAGAGTGATTGTGTTCAGCTGTATAATCAGACTGCAGCATGGTTTGATATGCCAGTTAAGAGTTCTACTAAAGCTAATGCTACCTGGATTTGAGGGGTATAGCTGCCAGTGCAATGACACTATACCCTCCCAACCTAGATGAGCCCCCTTTTGTAGGGGTGTTCGTGATTCCCTTCCACCTTGGACAGGCTGTCAATCTAGAAAAGTAGCTTGGGCAGTGAAGAATTATTTTTCCTTTTCCTCTTATATAGGTAAAGTCCATAATAGTTCCTTTTCAGGGTATAATTGGACATATCAAAATCCAGCTCAAGTAGGAGCTAGTAATCCTTTTAATGTATGGTTGTTATGTGGGGTGGATGGTAGTTGCACTGATCTTTCCCCCTTAAGCATGATGGCGGGAGGGGCCTGCAGCAATGCACATTTTTATTGGAATGGTTCTGATGTGTTTGAAACTTCTATATTTCAATTTGCTGGAGGAAGGAATGTTTCTTTGGAGGCTGCGCCTGTTTGTGTGTGGCCTCCTTTTGTGTTTATGGTTTATAATGGTAGTTATGAGAATAATGTTGTTAGTTTTAGTAGTAATATTTGTTATTATAGTATGTGCTGGAATGCATCTGAATATCATTTGGCTGTTGTGACTAGGATGCCTTGCTTTGTACCTTTGCCTGTTCAAGCTACTTTGTTTACAAACTGCCGCGGCTGTGAGTAATTTATCCTTGGGTGTTTCAGAAGTTTTGAATTGCTGACCACTGTCTCCCGCTTGAAAGAGTGGGCCAGAATTAATGGACTTTCCCTGTGTCTGATATTAATCAGCATGCTGGCCTTCTGGTGCAACTGCCACATGCAGAGTCATCAGCGCAGAGCCCAAGCCTTGATGATACAGGCTTTTGCGGCAGTGGAAACAGGACAATCTGCTCAAGTGTGGCTTGGCATGCTAGAGAAGTAGTCAATGACGGGTAAGACTCCCTGGGTGTGTCACCAACCTAAGACAGGGATTAAACCAATGCTGTTTGTTTCCCAAGGACAACTAAGGTGCACTGCCACAGGGGGCAACCTAAGACAGGCATTCTCTCGACCAATAAGTAAAGAAGGGGGAGATGTGAGGAGCGGGTGTGGCAGCAGTCCCAAGATGGCGCCCGGGACTGCAGCTAAGTCTTATGACTTGCACCTGACTTCCTCATATACCTAAAATAAGGCACATTCATCATGAGAACTGAACAGGTACACCATGATGTAAGATCGGACCATATGACAAGTGATGATTCTGGCCAATGGACTGCTGTTACATGGACTGGGATGATGGGGCATGGTTGAGAGGATATATAAGGGATTGTGATTGGGGGTGGGGTGGTTGTTGTTTTTTCCTGGAGAGATTGATTTCTGGAGAGAAATTCATGCATGATGTTGAAAGGTTCCTGAATAAACTGCTTTGAGAATAATGTAGTGTTGTAGCTCTTTTCTGCTGGTCAGAATAGGAAGCCACACCAAATAATTACTCTTTTAAAAGTAATTGCTATGGAAAATTTGTAATTTGTTATTCAAGGGAAATTAAATTGTTGGTATGGTTTTAGATAATTGTAATCTGAGTATTTTAGTGGCAAGACAGGATGTTCACAAGGTCTAGGTTATCATGTATTATGTAGCATATAAAAAACAAACCTAGAAAGAAAATGAAAATGCTTTTGTAAAATATATACAGTAATCAAGTGAGAATGAATATGTTCTCAATATAAATTAATAATATATAAATAATATAGTCAGTGTAAAAATTAATCAACCTCTGCTGACCATGGTTGGTGCATACTGTAGCAAGCACATGTGGGGCTGAAGGAAATTCACTATAAATTAAAGATCATTTTGGTCTATATTTAAAAATTCTACATTAAAATATAAATATTTTTAAAGATGTTGAACTTTATTAATCATTAGCTTAAAAAAAGGGAAAAACAATGTTAGGGGCTCTTTCTTCAGCTCACCAGCTCACATTTAATTCTGAAAGTGCTGTTTCCTTTTTGTTACCTCTTCTATTTCATGAATAACTTAAAAGGCATATTTTTTTCCTGCTCTCTTCCAGGTTGATGCCAGAATTTTCATACAAATTATACTGTTTTTGTTTGTTTGTTTGTTTTGTGTGTGTGTGTTGCTGTGTTGCTGTGTTGTTTTGTTTTATTTTGTTTTGTTTTTCTTTTAGAGTCTAATAAAACTATGGTTGAACTTAAAGTAATAAAAGAAAGCACAATTGTCCTGATTGGAGCTGTCAAAGTTTGGCATTTAAAACTTGCCTTTTTTCAGATTAAAAGGAGTCAACTTTAACATAAAAATAATGATAATTATTAATATTCTCTGAACAGCACTCTATTCAACTCTGATACATGTCCTGGCAAAGAGAAAACCTCTTAGTGAAATAATGATATATTGAATTATAATTAGCATTTTCTTCTGAAACTTTATTTATGAATTGTGTTCTTAGATTAAAGAGCTACTGATATTTTTCCTAGCACTTCATTTTGGCTTAAAGATTATGAAGAGCATTTTGTGGTTTCATCAATCTACTACACTTTTAACCTTCACAGAAAAAAATATTCATACATCATCCTTCTCCATAGTTGTGATTTTTTAATTGAAGATGATAAAATTCTTCTTTGTGTTACTCTCTATGGTTTTTTCAGGATAGAATATATTTGATTAAGACAGATTATAAAACTGATCATTCAATACTCATGATTAAAATATTAACACTTATATTGCAAGAGGGTGTATTTGAGGAGCTAATGATACTTTCTCAATTGAACTTTTTACAAAATAAAAATCTCATTATTGGATAATAATTCTCACCAAATCATGGAATCACCTTTTTCTCATGATGATAACCAGTGATTCAATGTCACTGAAGGAAGAAACTGGGAGTTTCTCTGCTTTTTCAAATTAATTTTTTCTTCAAAGGAAAAAATAAAAACAAAATAAAAAATGATTAAATAAGATTAATTTGAAAATTTGAGTCAATGTGCAGAAGTTTAAGCAAGGAGAAGATTATTTAAAATCATTTTATCTCTCGTCCTTTTAATTGCTCATATCATCTATTTCCTGTTTTATTTACATTTTATATGAATCTAATACATTTTACCCTTTCTAGTGATTGGCTATTTCTTATAGAAACTCATCAAAATCAGATAAAAATGAGGTTCTAAATCCTAGTGAATATAATGTCCATCATTGATCTTGGCCAAGTAGATTGCCCTTGGAGAATTCACCATCTTTACTTCAAAACACTGCTGACTATAATATCCAGTTCTCCTCCTCCTCCTCCTGCTCCTCCTCCTCCTCCTTCTTCTTCTTCCTCCTCCTCCTCCTCCTCCCTTCTTCTTTTTTTCTGAGACAGGGTTTCATTGTATATATTTGTAAGATCTGGAACTCACTTTGTAACTCATGGTAGCCTCGAACTCAGAGATCTACCTGTCATTTTCAGTAATACCATAGGAAGAGTACCACACTACCTTGCTTTTGCACAGAAATAAGATATCCTATGCCTGTCACTGACTGTTGTATAATGAAGTTCTCTGATAAAAGTAGCCCCTATTTATTAGAAAGAAAGAAAGAAAGAAAGAAAGAAAAGAAAAGAAAAGAAAAGAAAAGAAAAGAAAAGAAAAGAAAAGAAAAGAAAAGAAAAGAAAAATCAATGTATCTGCTTTCATGGGCTATCATACTTAGGTTTGTTAACTGCTTATGTTCCCTGAAGGAAAAGAGTTATCAAAACAGGAGTAGTTGTATTATTCTTGCTATGATTTGTCAGAAGTACATCTAACACTAAGCTACTGGGTTAAACCGAATCTCAAGATTCCAATCTATGTGGTATGAGTTCCCAAGACTGCTTGAAGAACAGGGTACATGAAAAAGTACTCTGACAGCATTATTGATTAAATCTATTATTATGTTATTATTACTTCTAGTGGTACTGAATTTATTTCACACAATTATGATACATATTCAGTTGCAATACACAGCATAGTGAAATTTCAGGTGTAACTTAATATTTCCCAGTGATGTTTTGTAGAAAACAATGCAAACTATCAAAATTAGAGTATTAATAATAAAGAAGAAGTTTAACTTGGGAGGAGTGAGGAAAGATAATACAGAGGTATATAGAGGAAGGAGAGATCAATAACAATAGGATACTTTCAATATCCACAGGAAATCATATTATGTTATAAATATACTAAAATGTATAGTATGTACATTTTTGTAATATACAATTTAAAGAGACTATATGCCACATGGGGCTATAATTTTCTGAGATGGTAAATTTTTACATAAAACTCAGAGTCATTCTTGAAGGTATAACCACACAATTAGAATGTAAAAAACTGTGTGGTTCATTTTCTTAATTAGTTATTTGTGTGGGAGTGACCACCACACTGGAGATAGAATCACTCTTGGATAGGTTGGTCATAGGTTTCATAAGAAAGCAAACTGGACAAATCATGGAGAAATAGCTAATGAACAACATTCCTTTATGGTCACTGCTTCAACTTCTGTCTCCAAGTACCGGAATTGACTTCTCTTGATTATGAACCCTTACCAGGCATGTGTAAAACAAATGCACACATTCATTCCCAAGTTTTGTTGGTTTTGCTTACAGTATTTATTTACAACAATAGAAAGAAAAAATAGTGTATGTTCCTTATAAGAGCCATAGACTATCTAAGAAAAACTCAAATGTGAGATTTTTTTTTAAAAATGCCCTTTGAGTTACTGATCAAGGTGATAAAAGTGACTCCAATACCAACATAGGCTAGTGCTATTGCCCTTGGTAGTCTTCTATACATATAATACAGAATTCAACATAAAAGTAGCATCATGTTGCTGAAGTTACCATATATTTTAGACATAGAACTTGGTAGAAGTCTCTTTGTTGAATACTTGCTTTCATATTAATTAAAAGTTCTAAAAAAAGTAGTCAAAGCATATACAAGTTTTCATTTCTTTTGATCTTCATTAGAAAGGAGAATTTTCTTTTTTTTCTTTTCAATTTACATTCTTTTAAATTTATTTTTCTTGAAATATCACAGAAACTAGTAGTTTTAGCTAAATAGCAATGATGAATGCTGATTTGTTTTTCTTTGCTCCCCATCACAAAATGAATAGTTATTTCATTGCTATATGTTATGTATAATGATAGATAAATTATTATAGATCAAGTTGACAATGAAACAATACTTTCTGAGAGGTTTAAACATGTCTATAAAGAATTCCATTAAATTATTTTGCTTCTAGTAATATGATCATAATTTTTACTTGCTCCTCTGTCATATTATGTTAATTTAATATTAAATATTAAAAAACCTTACAGAAATTGAACTTCTCTTTGACTAAAATTCTTTATTATCATTATTATTGTGGTTAATTATATAGAAACAGGTTTCATTTTTAGGTTTTTCTACACACTTTTTGTTCCTATCTATGCCCATTTCCCTCCCTTTCTACTTTTTCCCCAACCCCGGAGACTATTATTTAATAATAGATTCTTTCCTACTATTAGTTTAATATATTGCTCTGTTAAATTTATTAATATAATTTAGTGTTTTGCATATAAAAGTTTGAACTATATTATCTATAATTTTTCATTCTGTGATGACATTCTTAATTTTACCATGTACAAACTGATATTGTGTTTTGATAATTGCTCTGGTTTAATTAAAGTTGAAATTTCTTTTAATATCTAAAACAGGTAATATATGGTTGTTTTAAAATATTTCTTAATAATTTGGCATAAATATCCTCTGTAGTGCCTGTTCCTGGTTGTCAACTTGACTTTATTTGGAGTGAACTACAATCCAATTTTGGAAGGCTCACCAGTGACCCTTATCTGGAGGCTTGGAGATAGAAGTTTCTGATCTGGATTTTGGTATGGAGATCTTGAGGCATAGTGGTTATGGATTCCAGAAGATTAAATCTCTGAGTTCAAGGTCATCTGGGATTAAAGGTGTGGTAGAACACACCTTTAATCTGGGCTACAACTTCTGCTGGAGACAATATAAGGACATTGGAAGAAGGGAGTCTCTCTCTTACTCCCTTGCCTGCTTGCCCTGTTGGACTGAGTAACTGCTAGATCCTTGGACTTCCATTCACAGCTACTACTGAACCATTGTTGGGAATTGGACTGCAGACTGTAAACCATCAATAAATTCCTTTATCCATAAGTTCTGTGACTCTAGAGAACCCTAACTAATACATCCTCTAAAATTATATTTTTTATGGAATATTGTAACTCATAATTTTTAAAACTGTTTGACATACTGGTCTATAATTCTCCCTATAGATGAGGATGTTCTTAAACTTACAGAGGAGCTAATTGTTCAGGCATCCCAACATGAAATCTATAATTCAGATGAGTCACTGCATAAAAATACCATATTTGTATTAAAATTATATTTATAAATAAAGTGAAATAGAAAATCAGAGCTACTGAAATTTCTCTTGAAACTGAAAATATGATATAGCTTTTTACTTAGTGCATATTTCAGACATATCTCTGCAGGTTTTGTCTTGAATAAGTTACTGATTTATATCAGTGAAAAATGCACAGTTTCTTTGTGATTCCTTTTATTCGTATGTCTTATTACAATAATATCCATATTCTAATCATTTAGTAGAGTCATCATTGGTCCTTTCATCACTACACAAAATCTTGTTGTCTACTGTGGAAAGCTAGTGAAATTCAAGAAGTTTGCTGATGTAAGTATATTAAACATGATTGATAAGTTTTCTCTTGTTTAACTCTTTTGCAAATATGAAGCAAGTATTTCTGTTTTATCTTATAAAACAATTTGTTGCCGATTAGTAAATTCCTAATTACTTATGTTTGGATGTCAGAGCACAATTTCTGTGGCTAATAAAGTATTGAAATTTTTAATATTATTTTGTAAGTCATAATAACTAGATTTATATCACAGTTCACCCAATTGCCAGTGTTAAACCATGGAATAAGAGTTTAACTTAGTTTGGAATTAATAATCTGTATGTTCAAATGACAATAAAGATATACATACACAATATTGAGTTAAATGTGACAATACAATTTCTCAAGACTATAGGTGAAGTATAGTTGATACCCAGAGACATATTTTATTACATTCCCAAATATAGGTTGACTAAAATATATGGTGGTAGAATAACTTCATTGAGGACCAAAAATTTCTTTCAAAATGGTTGACTACTGAGTGATATTTTTTCAAAATTTAAATAAAGGATAAATTGCATTAAAATAAAAAATCTTGAAATAGAGAGATGGGTTATTCGTTAAGAGTACTGGATATTCTCCCAGAGGATTTGGGTTTTATTCCCAAAACCTACATGGTAGCTGCCAAAACATCTGCATTTCTAGTTCTAGGGTACTTATTGTCTCCTTCAGGTGTCTGTGGGTACTACATACACATGGATCACAGACAAACTTTAATGCAAAAACCATATATAGTAAATTTAAAAAAAAACTGTACCAATCAAGTATGGTACAGTTGCAAATTAAGTAAAGATGTTAATAAAAATAATTAGGATCTCCAACAATACATATGCCAGAAATTCTAATCATTTTGCATGCCCAAGAAGAAAAGTGATGGATTTTAGATGTTCAACAATGTTATGGTCCAACACTGAAATAATGACCTACAAAATTTATAAATACAATCTTCACAAAGGGTATTTTAAAAATTGAAGAACATTTGAGCTATGATTTGGCATTCCTTTGACTTTATAAAAAACAGGTATTACATTCTGTAAGAATAGACCCATTACTTGTATTCCTTTTTCTGCCTTGACACAAAAGAGACATTTTTTGCTCCCTCTGCCTACTCACAAACATTTACATTAATCACTAAACCTGCAACTATGTTTACTTTGCAATGGTCACTCTGCCTCCCAACATATTATGGATATTAATATTATACTTGCAGAAGAACAAAATAAAGTCAAGAAAAATCTGAATATTTTACAGGTTGTGTCAGATGTTACATTTATTATTTCTGGCTACATTTTATTGGCCTGTATTCCAAACGAGTTTTTTCTTTTTTTTATATATCTTCACAGAAAACTGGAAATATACACATTCTGCTTGCACAAGAAGAAAATGAAACAGCTTTAGTAACAACTTTAGTGTTTCATGCTTAATAAATTAATGAAATCACAAAAATCTATAAGTACACTATATTTCCAACAGAATATTTTAGAAAATTAATATTAAGTTCTCAACTTATGCATAATTTGAAATAATAAAAAAATACATAGCTATTTCCTCAGAAAGTGATATCTCTGTTTCTTTACCTTTCAAATTCTTCATTTGTGTTTTCATATAAAATAGAATATTATTTGCTGAAGAGATCAAATTTCTGTTTTCTTTTTTCTACTCTGAGGAAGGTTTATCATCTGCATACCTTTAGAGTAAATCCATTTCTATGCATGTCTTGTCAAACAGATAGGGGATATATTTTTCTTCCTTTAATAATTTCCTGTGCAAACACCGCACAATAATCTTCAATTTTTGTGCACACACCTAATATTAATGAAATTTTCGCATGAAGTAATCTCTGTCAATGAGAGAAGAAGGAGTTTCAAAACTTTCTCCTTTTGCAATTGCTCTTACATAAAAAGCAGATTCACAGTAACCAAATTCTAATGAAATATCTATCACCTTGATTTCAGATAGTTATAACAAGCATTGAAATTATATGATCAAAGTTAAAATCACTGGGTAGCCTATTAAATAGCAAACCCACATGTATAATTACACTATTTTAATTTGAAATAGGTATTTGAGAATCCTAAAGTATGTGGTGTATATTTTATGAGTGATCAACCTTGTTATTAGAGATATATAGTATTCACACAGGTATGTATGTAATACAGATGTGTAAATATAGTAATCAACAATACTTCTTTTGAAATTATATTAATTTAAAATTATTTAATACAATAATATTTTATATAAATCCAACACTAGGAAATGTGTTTAGAATTAGAAAGTACATCATTTATTTCATTTTAAATACCTATGAGATTGGTGTGGTGTCACACATCTTTAATCCCAGTAGATTCTTGGGTGGATCTCTCCATATGAGGACAACTTGATCTATAGACCAGATAGATTTTTTTCTTCTTATGTTTATAATTTGTAGTTTATTAAAATGACTAGGTTGAGTTACGATAACCAAAACTTGCTTTCTAATCTCCCACTGTGAATTCTGTCTGTTTATTTAAATCCTTATTGCTATCCACTGTATCACATTCTACATAGGCATTTTATCCAGACTATTCAGTAGTTATAAATGTTCACTAAGTAATACTTTTAACTATCACTAGCTCTTTAAATATTTCTTCATTTTCTTTATTTTTCCATTGTTTGTTTCAGGTATATTCTCTGATCTTGAATTGCTCAAATTTTATATCAAATAATCATGGCCAAATATTAGTGGCAGAAATGATAAAAGGATAATTTTTTTTAGGATGTAAAGAATTTAGTCTAAACTGTTAATTCATAAATTTGTGGAAGTATGAAGGTAAACTAATATATTCTATAGAAACAGAAATATCTTCTTAACCTAGGATTAAGAAATAAATGCTGATACCAAAAAACACTTGCTGACTGATAGGAGCCTGGTATAACTATCTCCTGAGAGGCCCTGCCAAGGCCTGACCAATAGAGATGTGGATGTTCCCAGACAACCATTGGGCTAAGCATGGGGACCCCAATAGAAGGGTTAGTGGAAGGACTGAAGGACTTGAAGAGAAAAATAACAGTGTCAACTCACTGGGCCCCCATAAGCTCCCAGGGACTAAACCACCAACCAACCAAAGAATACACATGCAGGGACGTATAACTTCAGCTTCATATGGAGCAGAGGATTGCCTCATCTGGTATCAATTGGAGGGAAGGACCTTGGTCCTGTGAAAGCTTGATGCCCAAAGTTAGGGGGATGCTTGGACAGTGAGGCAGGTCTGGGTAAGTGGGTGGAAGAGCATTCTCACAGACACAGGATGGGGTATGGGATAGGGGGTTTGTTGAGGGGAAATTGTGAAGGGGGACAGCATTTGGAATGCAAATATATAAAGTAATGAATAATAGAAAAGAAATTCCTCATTTTAAAAAATAAATGAATGAATAAATAATAAATAAATGTAGCAAGAAGAGGCTCCTTAATATATAAGAAACCTACTTAACTTTTGCTAAAGGAATTTTAAATTATGATAGGTGTTTGCATACAATAACATAATGTTTTAATTCACATTCAAGCTAGTTTTTTTATATATATAAAGATTTCTTCTTGCTGTTACATATGTATCCTCTCACTGGACAATTATTTTGGATTTTACACTAAATATTTTGCTTTAAACTACACTATATTCCTCATAATCTATTTTTTCAGAGATTCAAAATTCTCAATGACATCCCTTTACATTTTATACATAAATGCTTATGTGGTCTTCTATTTTTGTGTCTCTGTCAAATCGGGCATACTATATAAAGTGATGATAGATTTATATATTGCATTATCCAAACATTATAGGTAAGTACTCTCACAAACGTACATCCTAGGCACTATATAGATGTCTAAAATTGAAATGTAATAAAAGTAAAATACTAGTATTTACTGTGTATTTTACTGTAGACAAAAATCTTTTGTCTTTATTAAGACTTAGAACTAATGATTTTATAGTATAAATTATCTAAATGAAGAAATTACAAGACATGACCGTTTGGGTGGAGTGAAATCATCACATACAAATAAAAAGAAGGAATACATTATAGAACAATGTATGGTGTGGCATCTTAGAAGGCGTACAGTTATATGGAAGAGTTTGCACAAGTTAAACTCATGGCTTTGCCTAATGTCTACTGCTCCACAATTCTAACCCTATGTATAAGAAATCTCATAATATTTTCCTACTTTTAACCCAGTTTTCTATTATCACAATCTAAAGTACTGTAATATCGAAGGGAATTTATTAACCATAATTTATTAACATATATATATATATATACATGTACATGTATATATATATATATATATATATATAGTTCTGAAAAGAATGTGTGTTGTTTACTTTGTCAATAACATACTTTATAGAAAATAATATAATTATTACACTTATAATAAGCTATAACTGTATAAAAATTTTGCAATTTATTGTTAGTTTGAGGTAAGATAAATAAATATAATATGCAAAACATGCAAATACATTTCAATAGTTTTAAAATAAAATTCATATAGTAACACTACATATTTTTAATCAAAGAGAGAATATATATACATAACATTGAAAATAGCAATGTGTTTTTCTTTTAACCATTGATAACTATTGATCTGAAGAGTTTTTTTTGTATAGCAATTTCCTGTAAACTGAAATATTTCCTCCAGGATGAAGGAGGAGGCTCATG
This sequence comes from Mus musculus, assembly GCF_000001635.26. Classification (NCBI taxonomy): domain Eukaryota; kingdom Metazoa; phylum Chordata; class Mammalia; order Rodentia; family Muridae; genus Mus; species Mus musculus. The sequence goes on from NC_000086.7 coordinate 117,975,067, forward strand.
GGATTCTAGAGGTAAACAAACATCACATGTATAGGAAAATAGAAACCTGAAAATCTTGAAGCCATCCACTACCCCTGCCTATAATTTACAGAAGCAGAACCTGCTGGGAGACAAGACTATGAATATCTGAAGTCCAGAGAAAAGCTGCTTATGAGTTACATAAAGAGTTCCATTGTTTTCTGGTTCCATTCATATGCCTTTAAAACTATGCTGTCCTCATCCAGACCCAAAAGGACATGCATGGTATGTACTCACTAACAATAAGTGGATATTAGCCAAAAAAGTACAGACTATCTAGGATATAATTCACAGAACTGAAGGTAAACAAGCTGAAGATCCCAAGTGAGGATGCTTCAATCCCACTTGGGAGGAAGAGGAATGCAATCACAATAAAGCAGTAGAGAGGGAGGGAGAGATCTGGATGGGAGAGGGAACAGGGTGAGGAAAGGCAAAACATTATCAGGTATGGTGGTGAGGAACAGGAGTGATGCCCTGAGGGCCTGCAGGAAGAATGGTAACAGGCAACCTTGGGAGGTAGGAAGCATGGGGAACCCTCTAGAATGTACCAGAGAATTTGGATGTGAGAGACACTCAGGACTCTAAAGGAGGGATCTTAGGTCTAATATCCTACAGTAGAATGAGGGAATTTGTAGGGTTCACCTCCAGTAGAAAGATAGGGTATCATCAAATGGAGGGATGGGGTTGCCAACCCACAGTCAAAAACTCTGACCCAGAATTGTTCCTGTCTAAAAGAACTGGAGGGAAGAAAATGGAGAAAAACCTGAGACAAAGAAGGTCCTAGTAACAGGACTAAATTTGAATCCAGCTCAAGGGGAGGCTCCAATGCCTGCCACAATTACAGATGCTATGGTGTACTTACAGACAGGAGCCTGGCATGTCTGCCCTGAGAGGCCCAACATGAAAGTGTCAAATGTAGATACTTACACCCAACCAATGGGCAGAATCTGGGGAGTTTTATTGTTGAATTAAGAGGAGAGAGACCCAATAGGAAGACCAGCAGTCTCAACTAATCTAGACCCCCAATATCTCTCAGATAGTCAGCCAACAACCAGGCAACTTAAACTAGCTGATATGAGGCCCCTGACACATAGACAGCAGAGGACTGCCTGGTCTGGCCTCAGTGAGAGAAGAGGCACCTAACTCTTGAGAGACTTGAGGCCTAAGGGAGTGAGGAGGTATGGTGTGGTGGGGGTCATAAGTAAGGAGACATGAGAAGGTATGCGATGAGGGCAGACTAGTAGGGGGATAAAGACTGAACTGTAAAAAAAAAATTAAAGAATACTACTAATAATAAAAAATCCTTTGTTTGAACTACTTAAAAACAGAGTCTCATTGTTGCTTCTTCATGAGCCAATGCTCTTGTTATGAGGGTCTCTTTCAAATATGCAGTGGGTTTTTGAGTCTTCCCTGCTTATGTAAATAACCCTTTCACCACACTAGCAACCCAATAAAAACTTACTGGTTCACTAAGGTAAGGTGCAGTTCTATAATATCATTACTTTCAGATGTTATAAGTTCCCTTTCTATGGTAGTAAATGTAAATGTCACTTTTATTTCTTCAGTGAATAGGATGAGATGAATGCCATACCCAAGCTTTATGAGTAAGTGACCTGTGCTGAGCCCAGAGCATTTCGATCTGTTCTAAATATCCCTTGGCCTAGGCCTAGAAGCATCTAACCCCCATAAAATCTCTCAGCTTCTGTCTCCTGACCCAGGACTAGACTATTTCAGCCAGAGAAATTAATGGTTTGCAGCATGTCTATATCTCAGCCAGACCTAGAAGGTCTTTGGGTGTGATTAGAGCAGTCATGTTTCTGGAATAAAGTTCCTCTACAACACTGATTACAAAACTATATGTTCTTTCTCCCATGGAAATACTATGACACAATATAGCATGAAAAGGAAGTTTTAAAACTTTCTTCAATTGTTTCCATTAATTTATTTTTACAATACATTGAGTATTTGTATTTATTTGTATGGTTTGAGGTTATGATTTTTGGTAACTAAGAGGTATAAATGTTATAAAATTCATAAATTTGTGCCTTTAGAAGTCAATGTGATTTTGTATTTCTAATAATAATTTTGTCTTAAATCATACTTAGTTTGCTGTTAATATGAGACAATAATTAATCCTTCACTGAAATAGAGGGTGGCTTATATTTTCACTGATTTTAGATGCTAACAAGTTGCAAACTAATTATTAACCATTGTAACAATGTAGAAGTAAGATGCTTATGTATAGTATGGTGGTTTCAATAAATATATGAGACTTAACATAGGCACATATAGTTGAATGTTTGTATGTATGGAGAGGGAAAAGGAAAGGAAAGGGGAGAGCAAGAGGGTATTGTGTCATAGTATTTCCATGGGAGAAAGAACATATAGTTTTGTAATCAGTGTTGTAGAGGAACTTTATTCCAGAAACATGACTGCTCTAATCACACCCAAAGACCTTCTAGGTCTGGCTGAGATATAGACATGCTACAAACCATAATCACAAGGTAGTGGCACTATTTGGAAGATTTATAAGCATTAGGATGAGTGATCATGGTGAAAGAAGTGTGCCACTGGAGTATGCATTGTAATTTCAAAAGCCCACATATCAGACATAATCTCTCTCTTCCCTCTCCCTGTTCCTTGTCCCCTCTCCTAACTCTTTCTCTCCCCTCTCCTTCTCCTTCTCCCTCTCCCTCTTACTCTCCCCTCTCCTTTCCCTTTCCCTCTCCATCTCTGTATATTTGCCCATGGATCAGGATGAAGGTCTCAGGTACTACTCTAATATGTGTCTACATGCTATTATGCTGCTAACTATAATAGTAATAATAGATTAAACCTCTGAAACTGAAATGAAGCCTCATAAGTTTTGCCATGGTCATGCTGTCTCATCACAGCAGTAGTAACATGGCAAGGACTTATGATATGAACATATAAAATATGCAGATATTATAGAACCATTGATGAAACAAATTGGCAGTCATACATTTAAAAACAAAAGAAATTATTTAAAGAAAATTGTGAAAAAATTTAAAAGAATAGATGGGCAGGGAGGAGGCATGGGATTTAGAGCAGTTGGAAGGTGGACCGGGAGGGTAATAAAATCTGGAATGTAAGAAAAAGAAGAAAATAATAATAATAAATATGGATCCTTATGAGATGACTCAGCAGATAAGAGTACCTTTTAAACTTCCAGAGGAATAGAGTTTGATTCCCAGCACCAACATAATGGCTTACAACCATTTGTCACTCCAGATTCAGGGTATTGAAGGTCCTCCTTAGGCACTTAAGTGATATATACAGGGAGATCATACTTAAACATGAAATACTTATTTTAAAAGTAATTGATATAAATATAATACAATCATATGTACTAAAACAGCTCAATAGTTCTATGTTTGGTAGCTGGTTTGATAGGTGGAACAAATTTTTTTCCTTGTCACTTCTGAGAAAGTCTTGTGGAACAATCTGAGGTTACTGTAGGACTTTTCCTGTTTTCAATATGGGATAATTTCCTACATATCTTTTCCCCAACTTCCAGCTACAGTTTTCTCTCTGATATTCAGTGTGTTCCCACATGCATTTGAGGATCTGAAAGAGTGATAAGGCAGTCAAGAATTTATATTTACCTCAGATGTTGAGTGATTTTTCCATTAAAGTTCTATAGTCATTGCCTGGGAGGAGTTGTTTCTACGTGCAACTGTGTCACAAATTCATCTCACCTATTTATGTTTGCACACTGTCACTTTTTTAAGTTACGGTGAAGTTTCATGTATCTTTCAAGCCAGTCATATTAGAATAACTGTGACATGAGCATGCTGTTCCTTCTAGTGAGGCTTTTCTTCATGATCCTTGTCATGATACCACTGGAGCCTTCAAATGTAATGCCACCCTATGGCTGCCTTTCTTCACTTCTGGTTCTGTCTTCTGGCTAAACAGTCTCTCTATGGTGGATGATTGTGGAAAGTAGTACATTGTTAAGTAGTACCAAGTTCCTTCTGGCAAAGCCATGTGATCTAGCTAAATGCCAGGGGCATCGTGAATTGCTATATGCCCAAAGGTTTCTTCTCTAGTCAATCTCACTTTAGCTTTTCTCTTTTTATGAAACCATTATTATTTTTTCTCCATGATTACTAGCTTTCTTTTATCCCATGCCGTTTTCAAATTAATGTCCTCTTTTTTATCTTTTTTTAAATTATATTTCTTACATTCAGATGTTCTTAATTAATGTATTTTCTTCCACCAAATCACCTAAAGGAAGTTTTAAATTCCTCATATTACTCTGCAGGTCCTGTCGGTTCATTTAAACTGAGAGTATAGATTTGTAATTTTTATATCTTATCTAGTTTTAGATAATTGGCTATAGCTGCAAACAATTGACTAAACCATCAAAGGTAAGTGAATGATATTATTTGTTCATTCATAGAATCTGTTACTCATGAACATTTAAATTTCTCTATAAGTATGTATGTTAATATGTAGGTACATATGTATGAATGTGGTGTGTGATATATGTATGTGTATATGTACATGCCTACATGTGTGTGCATATTCATAAATATGGAAGCCAAGGATTGATGTATGGGGTCTTCCATGATTGCTTTTTTTTTATTATTATGAAGGCATTCAATTTATTTGAACATAGATCTTACCAATTTGCTAGTTAAGATAACAAGTTCATCTTGTCTCTACTTCCCAAATTCTGAGTTAACAGGAAGTCTGGCCACTATGTGTTTATGTAGGGATCAGAAATCCAAATACTTGTCTTCTTAGATATTTCTAGAGCCCAAGACCTGAGTTCAGTCTCTGACCATCAGCAGTGAATCATGCCATATAGACACCAAAACAAACACAGAGATACAAACTAGCAGGCAAACAGTAAATAGCTTTTTTTGTTTTGTTTTGTTTTTGTTTTTTCAAAAATTGATGTATTTCAAAGTAAAAGGGCACAGTTTCAAGGAAGTGAAATTTAATTAAATCTTAAGGTGCAGCCATGTAATGTTGCAAGTATCCCAAGAAGGTACTTGCATGTACTTTCACACTCTCATCAAAGGTGCAATCTATAGTTAGTTAACACTAATTTTACATTAGGAAATATTTAATATCAGTTCCTAGATGATACCTCCTGTAGATTTTAGTACACAAAATATTTAGTTTTATATGCTTTTTAAATTACCTAAGAGGACCTCCAATGAAAATATTTTATTTGCTCAGTTTGTTGGTATTTCTAAGGACATTTGTGTGCAGCAAGTTAGTGCACTTTGTATAGTCACCCAATTAACAGCTTTTCAATATGACAGAATGGTAGGACTTCCACTTCAATGCAGTTCTTCTTAAGGGATAAAACGTTTCAGCTTCTGGCTATTATAAATAAGGCTGCTATGAACATAGTGGGAAAAAACATTTAAACTATGGAATACTACTCAGCTATTAAAAACAATGATTTCATGAAATTTACAGGCAGGTGGATAGAACTTGAAAATAATATCCTGAGTAAGGTAACCCAGGCACAAAAGAACACACATGGTTTATACTCACTGATAAGTGGATATTATCCAAAAAGAAGCACAGAATACACAGAATACAACTCACAGATCATATGAAACCCAAGAAGAAAGAAACTATACTGAAGTTTGGGTGCTACAGTATTACTCAGTAAGGGGAAGAGAATAATCTCTGGGAAGTAGAAGGAGAGAGGGATATGGGAGGGAGAGAGGATGGGGAAAGAAAAAGGGGGAACCAGTTCAGATATAGGAGGAAATTGGGTAGAATTACAGAGGATCAGGAATTTGAAAGTATGTGTTTAGCAATGGGAGGGGGAACTGGAAGTAGCCAGGGATCCAAGAGGTTCCCAGGACCCAAAAGGTAGGACTTTAGCCAAAATACTCAACAAAGGGGAGATAGAACCTCAGAGACTATATACAATGGATAGGCACCCAATTGAGTGATGGGGACACCCACCCACCTTAAAAACATTAATCCAGAATTCCTCCTGTCAAAAGGAAATGCAGGAACAAAGAGTGAAGCAGAAACTGAAGGAAAGGCCATCCAGAGACTGCCCCAATTAGGATCCATGATATCTACTGACATCAAACCCAGACACTATGAAAATAAAATTGCATTTCTGCTATTCTGTATAATAATAATTATTGTGAAATTGTAAACAAATAAATAAGCTAATATTCAAACAAGTTTACATTTCAAATGTTTTACCTCAAAATAGCTACTGTAAAGGCATATATTTAAAAGAGAAAAAAATTCTTATACTTTCTTTTGGAGGAAACACATTAATAGAATTATAGAAGCTTTGATTTTGTAGATGAAAAATGAAATGGGCATTTTGTATAGTATATTGTATGGGTTTTTTTGTTGCACTTTTTTTCCTTTTTTTGAGGCAGGTTTTCCTGATATGGCCAAGATGCCTTGGACTTCCAATCCTCCTATGTGTAACTTCCCAAGTACTAGAATTGTAAATATGTACTAACAAAATTGGCTATAAATTCAGAAATACTCCATGCTAAGTTTTACCTGTTCTAGGAAATTGACTACTATATTATTAATAGCAATTTATGGTGTATTTGATAGAATTAAAACTAAACTTTGATACAGATTCTCTGTAATCTTTTGAATTGTATGTGAGCAAAATCTTGCCATGAACATTCTTATGTGATTTATTTATCGATGCTCCTTTTCAGAATCGATATAATTTATCATGTAGCCATAATGTGTGTTCACTTACCCTGTGCATCATCTCCATTGCATCACTTGTACTTTAAAATCTTATGATTTATAATGAGTCTTTCAAGCCATCCAGTTACGGCAACGATGATAGACCAAAGAAATGATTTAAACCCAGCTGATGTACCAACGTGAGCTCAAAGAAATGATAATGCCAAAGTACAACTTAGTAAACCAATTAATTTATTGGAATTACTTACTGTAATATGAGTGAAGAATCAATCATAAGTACATAGACAACTCAGAGGCAGCTACATACCAATATCCCATCCCAATATATGTGACACCTCAAAATAGCTAAAAGTATCAAGATTTCTTTATGAGTTTCAAGCATTTCTACATATTTGAAAGTTTTCCAGAGGCAGCTTAGTCAAATGGAGAGTTAGCTTCCTAAACAGTTGTTTACTGCTTCCATTAAATGAGAGAAATGATGGTTTGTTAATGTTGTTAGTTAGTTACTTTCTTCATCCAGCTTACAGAAGATATACTTCAAGTCAGAGGAAACTGATATTTAACATAAACTCCAAAATTTACCTTATGTTTACACTTCAAAATATCTATTCTATATATTATTTCTAGTATTTAGAGTTATATTTAGTGAGAGATATTTTTATTGTATTTCATCCAAATTAGAAGCTTGTAATACATATATATGCACATTAAAATTACTCAGTAAATATAATTGTCTAAAGCCTACACGTAACTGACACAAACTAATGGAAATTTAGGATAGGTACTTCCAATAGAAAAATATTAAATAATATACACTTTTGAATGTACTTACTGATAGTTCAACTTTGTGGATTATTTATTGCTGTTAAAATCCCATCTTCTTTCTGCTGCTTTTCAAAACAAGCAACCTTTTTTTAAAAGAATTTCTCAATAAAGTAACATGGCTGATCTGCTTGTAATAAAGACATATCATTAGTATACACCTATAATCTCCAGCAATGGAAGTAAAGTATGTATGTAGAAGGAAGCACCCATGTTTAAAGATGACATCTGATTGATGGGTAGACAAAATGATGAATCAGAGAAAGATTTGACAAAAATGAATCAGAGATAGACTATACCCAACTGTTCTGAACAAAAGCTATTTGAGGACAATACAAGGAATGTGAAGTCATTTCAGTCAGTTCAATCAGTCAGTGAGGAATTAGTATAGTGAAGCTGATGAAATTACAAGGACTCAAGACAAAAGAATTAAATCAGAATGGTAGCAGTTTTAGGAACAGTAAAGTAGTATTTGAAAGTATATATCAATTACAATACAAGTATAGATAAAATTGAAATAACAAAATGTTAATTTACTAGTGCTAAATCACAAAATGATTAGTTATTTATGAATTCAAACTTGTATGTTTATAATGGCTGACGTCTAAGAGTTATAAGGTATAAATAAGGGAAGAATTACAACTAATCAACTTTTATCATCTGTAAAGTTAACACATACAAACAAATACACACACACACAAATAAACACTCTATGCTACTTGAAATAACCAAAATAGATAATATTTTTTTTTCATTTTCCTTCTATGAAGAATTGCATTTACTTTTTCTTTTTTTATTAGATATTTTATTTATTTACATTTCAAATGTTATCCCCTTTCCTAATTTCTCCCCTGAAAATCCCCTATCTCCTCACCCTTCCCCCTGCTCACCAAAACACCCACTTTCACTCGCTGTCCCTGGTATTCCCCTATACTTGAGCATAGAACCTTCATACGACCAACAGCCTCACCTCTCATTGATCACCTACTAGGACATCCTCTACTACACATGCAGCAAGAACCATGAGTCCTACCATGTGTTTTCTTTGATTGGCGATTTAGTGCCAGGGAGCTCTGGGAGTACTTGTTAGTTCAAATTGTTGTTCCTCCTATGTGTCTGCAAACCCCTTCATCTTCTAGGGTATTTTCTCTAACTCCTTCATTAAGGACCCTGTGCTCTGTTCAACTGATGGCTATGAGCAAACACTTGTGCATTTCTCAGGCACTGGCAAAGCCTCTCAGGAGACAGCTATATCAGGTTCCTGTCAGCAAGCTCTTCTTGGCATTCATAACAGTGTCTTGTTTGGTGGTTATTTATGGGATGGATCTCCAGGTGGGGCAGTCTCTGGATTGTCCTTCCTTCCCTCTGAGCTCCAAACTTTGTCTCTGTAACTCCTTCCATCGGTATTTTGTTTCCCCTTCTAAGAAGGATCAAAGTATCTACACTTTGGTCTTCCTTCTTCTTGAGTTTCATGTGTTTTGCTAATTGTATTATGGGATCTCTGAGCTTTTGAGCTAATATCCACTTATGAGGGAGTGCATATGATGTGTGGTCTTTTGTGACTGGGTTACATCACTTAGGATGTTATTTTCTAGTTTTATCCATTTGCATAAGAATTTTATGAATTCATCATTTTTAATAGGTGAGTAGTACTCCATTGTGTAAATGTACCACATTTTCTGTATCCATTCCTCTGTTGAGAGACATCTGGTTTCTTTACAGGTTCTGGCTATTAAAAATAAGGCTGCTATAGTGGAGTATATGTCCTTATTCCATGTTGGAGCATCTTCTGTGTATATGCTCAGGAGCAGTATTGCTGGATCCTTTGGTAGTACTATGTCCAATTTTCTGAGGAACCACCAAACTGATTTTCAGAGTGGTTGTACCAGCTTGGAATCTCACCAGCAATGGAGGAGTGATCCTCTTTCTCTACATCCTCACCAGCATCTGCTGTTACCTGAGTTTTTGATCTTAGCCATTATGACTGGTATGAGTTGGAATCTCATGGTTATTTGGATTTGCATTTCCTTGATGGCTAAGGATGTTGACCATTTTTAGGTGCTTCTCAGCCATTTGGTATTCCTTAGTTGAGAATTCTCTGTTTAGCTCTGTACCCCCATTTTGTAATAGTGTTATTTGGTTTTCTGGAGTCTAACTTTTTTAGTTCTTTGTATATATTGGAAATTGGCCCTCTATCTCTTTAGAATAGGTAAAGATCTTTTCCCAATATGTTGGTTGCCTTTTTGTCTTACTGACAGTGTCCTTTGCCTTATAGAAGCTTTGCAACTTTATGAGGTCCCATTTGTTAATTCTTGATCTTATGGCACAAGCCACTGGTGTTCTGTTCAGGGGTCTTTCCCCTGTGCCCATATCTTTGAGTCTCTTCCCCACTTTCTCCTATATATTTGTTTTTATTTTGTCTCTGGTTTTTTTGTGGAGTTCCTTGATCCACTTAAGCTTGAGCTTTATACAAGGAGATAACAATAAATCAATTCATAGTCTTGTACATGCTAACTGCCAGTTAGTTGAACCAGCACCATTTGTTAAAAATGCTGTTCCCCCCCACACACACACCCCGGGCCCCACCACTGGATGGTTTTAGTTCGTTTGTCAAAGATCAAGTGACCATAGATGTAGGGATTCATTTCTGAGTCTTCATTTCTATTCTTTTGGTCTGCCTGTCTGTTGCTGTACCAGTACCATGCAGTTATTACAATTGTTCTGTAGTTCAGCTTGAAGTTAGGGATGGTGATTCCACCAGAGGATCTTTTATTGTTGAGAATAGTTTTAGCTATCTTAGGGTTTTTTTTTTTTGTTTGTTTGTTTGTTTGTTTTGTTTTGTTTTTTGTTATTCCAGATGAATTTGCAAATTGCCTTTTCTAACTCTGTTGAAGAAGTGATTTGGACTTTTGATGGGGATTGTATAGAATCTGTAGATTTCTTGCAGCAAGAAAGACATTTTTACTATATTAATCCTGCCAATACATGAGCATGGGAGATCGTCTATTTCTTTCTTCAGAAACTTGAAGTTCTTATCATACAGATCTTTCATATGGGAACAATTACAACTAATTAACTTTTATCTTCTCTAAAGTTAACACACACACACACACACACACACACACACACACACACACTATGCTACCTGAAATAAACCAAAATAGAGAATATTGAATGACTAAGTTTTGTGCTTCTACTAAGTAAAATATTGGATAATATTATAATACTGAATTTTGTAATAAAACAAGAACTGTTTAGATATTTGTACTATTTAAATGAAGATTGTTTTACATCTTCATGTGAATTATGGTTAAAAATAATGGGCCATTCCACAATGACAACATTATTGCAAATCCAGCATCTTTACAGTGTCATTTTTTAAATTTAAATATTACTTGTATTTTAATTCAATGTATCATTATTCTAAAGTCTAAATGCCTATATATCTATTGAAAAAATTTAACGGAAATATCTGTTTTAGGAAATGGACCAAAGATTCGTTTCTATCACCCATGTTAGCTGACTCAGAACTACCCATAAATAGCTCTAAAGCAATCTAATGCTTTTGGTTCAACAAGCATGGCCAATCATATGCAAATATCTACCTTTACATATACATGTACATACACATAAAGAAAATAAAGATAAAAGGAATGGAAAGAAGGCTCAGCAGTTAATAGAATTGATAGTGATTCCAGAGCCACTCCTGCCTTTGATTTCCAGCGCCCACATCATGGTTCTCAACAATCTGCAACTCAATTTCAGAGGGGAGGGCAGCCTAGTGTCCTCATCTGGCCCCTATAGCTTCTAGATAACAACATTATGCACAGACATAGATATAAGCACAACACTCATATACATTCCCCTACACTGGAGCATTGAGCCTTCACAAGACCAAAGACATCTTCTACCATTAATGCCCTACAAGGCCATCCTCTGCTACATATGTGGCAAGAGCCATGGGTCCCTCCATGTGTAATTCTTGGCTATTGGTTTAGTCACTGGGAGCTCTGGGATGGTGGTCTGGTTGGGTGATATTGTTGTTCTTCCTATGAGGTTGCAAATCCTTTCAGCACCTTTAGTCCTTTCTCTAACTCCTCCATTGGCAATCCCATGCTTAGTCTAATGTTTTGCCTGAGAGCATCAGCCCCTTTATTTGTCAGACTTTGCCAGAGCTCCTCAGGAGACAGCTATATCAGGCTCCTGTCACATGTACTTCCTGGCATCTACAATAGTGTCTGAGTTTGGTGTCTGTGAATGGTAGGGCAGTCCCTGGATGCCCTTTCTTTCAGTCTCTGCTTTACACTTTGTCTCTATATTTGCGCCCGTGAGTATTTTGTTCCCCCTTCTAAGAAGGACTGAAGCACCCACACTTTGGTCTTTCTTCTTCTTGAGCTTCTTGTGGCCTATGAATTTATTTACATATTTCTAAATCATTTTTCAATTGTAGTATACTCAATTATACAAGCTATTTATCTTATTACTAATATTGGTTTTCATATTAATTCTGTTCATATATAAAATATAAATGTCATAAAATACATCCATACATATATACATATATGCAGATATCTGTACTATTTACCCAAGTGCATATACCTGGTCCTTTCATTCCAAGATACTGCTTTTGAAATCATTCAAGAAGTTCTTTTTTATTTCTAAAATATAACTAGAGATTCAATTTTCTCATAATTTTGATGTCTGCAACCCCCAAACAATTTTTTATCCTTACTCTCCTGAGATGCCATGGCAGCCTTCTGTATTTCATATATCTCCTCAAAGTAACAGAGATAACAATTGACCTAAAAATTAGATTGAAAATTTCCTTTTATCATTTTTTCTTTAACACATTGCAATTTATATTAAAATAAGGATTTAACCTTTAAAAATCCCATAAAACAATTCATCACCTATTTCTTTATGTAGTCATTTATTAGCACTAAAAGTATCTAACCTTTTATTCTATCTAAGCAAAACCATTTGTTTCTAATGCCCTTAATTATTTCTTCCTTTTATCTTTAGGTATTTGATGTATTGTGGTCATATCCTCATTTATCTATGTTACTTGATACTGTTTCATCATTTACAACCTTAGATATTATTACTATGAGAAATATTCATGAAAAATATTTCATATATTCCCTAGCTTCTCTCTTGGTGTTATTGTATACATATACTTTGTAATTCATTATATATCTCAATCTATGTACCTATGTATCTATGTATCTATCTATCTAATTGATTAATTTTCACTTTTGATATAAAATATCCAGAATGAATATAAAATATGGAGAGAATTAAATAATATAATTCTCTCTATATAGAACACACACACACATACACACACACACACACGCACATGAACAGCTCGGTCCAATGAATGGCTGTGCGCATCTACTTCAGTATTTGCCACTGGCAGGACCTCTCATGAGACCACTATATCAGCCTCTGGTCAGCAATATCTTGTTGGCATCTGTAGTAATGTCTGGGTTTGGTGGTTGTTTATGGGATGGATCCCCAGGTGGGGCAGTCTCTAGGTGGTCATTCCTTAAATCTCTGCCCCAAACATTGTCTTTGTAACTCCTTCCATGAAGATTTTGTTACCCCTTCTAAGAAGGATAGAAGTATCCACACTTTGATCTTCCTTCTGCTAGTGCCTGGCAAATTTAGAATTGGAGGTGCACAGTCAGCTATTGGATGGAGCTCAGGGTCCCTAATAAAGGAGATAGAGAAAGTACCCAAGGAGCTGATGAGGTTTGCAGACCTATAGTTGGACCAACAATGTGAATTAACCAGTACCCCCAGAGCTCCCTGGAGCTAGATCACCAATCAAAGAAAACACATGGTGAGACTCCTGTCTCTAGCTGCATGTGTAGTAGAGGATGGCTTAGTTGGCCATCAATGGGAGGAGATGCCCTTGGTCTTGTGAAGGTTCTATGCCCCAGTATAGGGGAGGGTGGGTTGGTGAGCAGGGGGAGGGGATAGGGAATTTTTGGAGAGGAAACTGGGAAGTGGGATAACATTTGAAATGTAAATAAAGAAAATATCTAATTAAAAAATAAAATAAGAATGGTTAGGTCCAAAATTTTATACTAATCCAAGTATATATATATATACAGAGAGAGAGAGAGATAGAGAGAGAGAGAGAGAGAGAGAGATGAATATCCTGATCTCACAATAAGATCATGGATTTGTTTCTATCACCCATAGGTGAAAAAAATGCCACATATACATACATACATATATTTTCCTTAATATAACATGCAATAAAGAGCACTGTAAGACTCCTTTGACAAAAAGTATTAATTACTGTAATGTGGAGGAATGTCACATTTCATACTTAATAAAAACTTTGTCATATGGAAAGAACTCCAGAAACAAGTAGTGTAGTGAAAATGGAAAGGAGATAGACTTGAAATGATAGGTTGGACAGAATGGAGAAAAATGGAGATAATAAGTCATGCTTGATGAAGAATGCATGTTGTGTTAGTGAAAAAGAATCAATTATTTAATGAAAATTGAAGGATATGTCTTATACTAATCCATGAGGTTGTAATTTTTGCCTATCATATATAAAGAACACTTTCAACTTTCTGACCAAGGGAAAATGTGAATACTTAATATATATCAAAATGAATAGCAAAACATTAATATATAATTCATACATTATCATTTATAGTTCCAGTTCATGCTCTTTGTAATTTTGATGAAAATATTAGCAGTACAACAGGACATCTGGATGAGATGATTGACTAGATGTCATATCAGAATGAGTGATTGCCTACAGTTTCAGGAATGGAAGGGAACAGAAATAATTTATTGCCCTAGCAGATACTTCCTCAGTCCGAAAATTGGCAGAAAACTCTTATACTCAGACACACAAGATTATAGTTCCATTGGAAAAGACTTGTTGGTTCACTACAAGGATTGCATTTGCTGTTTTAGTGGCACTGTTCCTCAGACAAACTAGCTAAAAGACTACTATCACAAAATCTACAAAAGTAGCACTGGTAGAAATTTTAAAAAACAAAAACAAAAAACAAACAAACAACAACAACAACAAACAAACAAACAAACAAACAAAATGGGATTTTTCAGTTCCAGCTGCCAGAGACTCTTTGTGCACCAATAGTGTAGCTGTTGGAGCCAAACTCAAGCTATAAATAGAGTTTTGATCACTACAATTACCATATATTCTAACACTAGGATAGCAGAAACCATACCTAGAAAAACTTTGCTTTAGCTGTCGATAGCATGTAGATAAGGCTTAAGAAAATTTCATCCATAAGTGGATCTAGAAGACCAGAAGAAAACAAGGCATGCAATAATTAAAATAAAATACAGCTCAGGAGACCTAGGAGACAATACAACACATTAATATTCAATAAATATATCTCATTATTTTATATATCTACCCACCTTCCCCTTTACATTATATCTGCCCACTTCCCCATTTACATAACAGTTATTCTTATCTGTAAGTAACTTGTCTATATAACTTGTCTAAATGCATATGTCCTCCCTTAGCTATAGTTATTTCTTATCTTTAGTCTGTGGTAGGCCATGGTAGTAAATCAAAACTGTTCCTTATAATTTACTATTTAATATCTCACTCTCTCTATTTCTCTCTCTCATTGTCTTTCTCTTTTTCTGTTATTTTTGCTCTCTTTCTCTTTTTTCATATCCATTAAATTTTCTGTTACATCTGCCAGCATCCAGAGATGAAGTAGTAAATAATATCTGTGTATCCATCTTTGCTTTCTCTTTTTGTTTGCCAGTTTCTGAATACACACTGTATTTTTTAAAAAATTTATCTAATAATCAAATGCCTATCACTGGTCCCCTTATGATGACATCTTTTGCTTTCCTTATACTTATACATCCATATTGACACACATTGCATAATTAGGGTCCTTATACTCACTAACTTAACCATTATTTATCATGATTTAACAAATATGTGTTTTGGAGTTACCCACTATTCTAAGGTCAGTATGGGTTAACTATTAGATAGTGACTGCATGGGTTAACTATTAGATAGTGACTGCTACTGCAGACAATATTTAGCCATCAGAGGCAGACTGGTGATAATGCTTGCTACCTGAAACAACTGTCCAACAGAAGAAAACATTACCACAGATATTCTATAGTCTATATTTGTCTGAACATTGCGAAAACATACATTGAAATGAGAGAAAAAACAAATTAAAATATAACTACAACAAACAAACAAACAACAAAAATATCATTAACCATAATCATACCACAAATGAGCAGCACCTAGAGCAAAATATCAGTTACGTGAAACACAAAGACAACTTGTCTCCTCCAAAACATACAAATCCTATAGTACTTTTCTATGATCAGAATCAGCTACATAAATTCCATATGTAAATTTCAGAATAATGATTATAAACATTGTAAAACAATTCTAAGAAGACTTCAGTATTTATCAACAGAAAATTGGCAACTAAATAAAATAAGGAAGTTAATCACAACATGAAGATAAATTTTAAAAGGAGGTAGAAATAGTGAAGAAGATTAAACTAGCAAAAACGATGGTGGAAATGCAAAACTAAGTAGGTCAAATAAGAAGGTCATCAAAAATACTCACTAAAATAATGGATAATATGAAAGAGTATATCAATTTTTAAAGACAGCATTATAAATCTGGATCACTCTATTAAGTTCAATAATACAGTTTTTCAATATGCAAACCAAACATGGAATAACTCTGGAATTCCATGGAAAGACAAAGCTTATACAGTATGACGCTAGAAGAAGAAAAGAAGGAGAGAAAGAAGGAGGAGGAGGAGGAGGAGAAGGAGGAGGAGGAGAAGGAGGAGGAGGAGAAGGAGGAGGAGGAGGAGGACGAGAAGAAGAAGAAGAAGAAGAAGAAGAAGAAGAAGAAGAAGAAGAAGAAGAAGAAGAAGAAGAAGAAGAAGAAGAAGAAGAAGAAGAAGAAAAGGAGAAGGACGAGGAGGAGGAGGAGAGTTGTTTTATGCAAATGGCATAGAAAATATTTTTTTATAAAATCATATGACAAATATTTCAAATCTAGCTAAATAAAAGCCCATCCAGATGCTAGATGCCCAAAGAATACCAAAATGAGAGGTCAACAAAAATATCTACCTATGTCATATTTCATATAGTAGTTAGATCACTCCATGTATAGAACAATAGAAAAGGTATGACTCACAAACAAAGAGAGATCTATGAGAAGAACTGACATTTCTTTCTTTTTTATATTAATATTACTTTGATTTTAATGTTGCTTAATCTAATAGTATGAAGGAAATAATTGAACCTGTAGATTACTTTGGGCACAATAATTTTTTTTTACAATATTATTCCCTCCAATATATGAGTATGTAATGTCTTTCCATATTCTGGTGCGTTTTTAAATTTTTTATTAGATATTTTCTTTATTTACATTTCAAATGTTATCCCAAACGTACCCTATACCCTCCCCCCGCCCTGCTCTCCTACCCACTCACTCCCACTTCTTGACCCTGGCGTTACACTGTACTGGGGCATATAAAGTTTGCAAGACAAAGGGGCCTCTATTCCCAATGATGGCCAACTAGGCAATCTTCTGCTACATATGCAACTAGAGACACGAGCTCTGTTAGTCCATATTGTTGTTCTACCTATAGGGTTGCAGACCCCTTCAGCTCCTTGGGTGCTTTCTCTAGCTTCTCTATTGGGGGCCCTGTGTTCCATCCAATAGATGACTCTGAGCATCCACTTCTATATTTGCCAGGCACTGGCATAGCCTCACATGAGACAACTATATCAGGGTCCTTTCAGCAAAATCTTGAGGGCATATTCAATAGTTTCTGTGTTTGATGGCTGATTATGGGATGGACTCCCAGATGGGGCAGTCTCTGGATGGTCCATCCTTTCATCTTAGCTCCAAATTTTGTCTCTGTAACTCCTTCCATGGTTATTTTGTTCCCTATTCTAGGGAGGAATGAAGTATTCACTCCTTAGTCCTCCTTCTTCTTGATTTTCTTGTGTTTTGGAAGTTGTATCTTGGGTATTCCAGGTTTCTGGGCTAATAATCACTTATCAATGAATGCATATCAAGTGACTTCTTTTGTGATTGGGTTACCTCACTCAGGATGATATTCTGCAGATACATCCATTTGCCTAAAAATTTCATAAATTCATTGTTTTTAACAGCTGAGTAGTACTCCATTGTGTAAATGTTCCACATTTACTGTATCCATTCCTCTGTGGAGGCACAACTGGGTTCTTTCCAGTTTCTGCCTATTATAAATAGGTTTGCCATGAACATAGTGGAGCATTGGTCCTTATTACCAGCTAGAATGTCATCTGGTTATATTCCCAGGAGAGTCATTGTTGGATCTTCCGGTGGCACTATGTCCAGTTTTCTAAGGAACTGCTAGACTGATTTTCAGAGTTGTACAAGCTTGCAATCCCACCAGGAATGGAGGAGTGTTCCTCTTTCTCCACATCCTTGCCAGCATCTGCTGTCACCTGAATTTTTGATTCTTTCCATTCTGCCTGTTGTGAGGTGGAATCTCAGTGTTGTTTTGATTTCCATTTCCCTGGTGATTAAGGATTTTGAATATTTTTTTTCAGTTGCTTCTCAGCCATTTGGTATTCCTCAGTTGAGAATTCTTTGTTTAGCCCTGTACTAAATTTTAAATGGGGTTATTTGAATTTCTGGAGTTCAGCTTCTTGAGCTCTTTCTATATTTTGAGTATTATTCCCCTATCAGATTTAGGATTGGTAAAATTCTTTTTCAATCATTTGGTGTCCACAACTGACTTTTCAATCAAAAGCATTAGATAAATAAAAGGGTTGGACTTATGTCTTTCAAAGATTTGAAAGAGCATAATTGTTAAGCCATTATACTAAGAAAATACATATCATAATTGGCAATTCACAAACAAATCTTTCTATGATAAACGAAGGATGACAGAATTGATAGCTACCAACCATCCCTACAGAGGATGGTATAAGGACCATTAACTATGAAGAAAAAAGTTATTTATTAGTATAGAAGAAAGAAGAATTAAATTATACTAAGATGTCAATTAAAGAAATGAGGGCCAAACACCAAATATTTAAATAGTTATTACAAGGGAGCAATATACAATTTCAATCATTACTCTGAATATGAATGGTCTCAGTTTCACCATCAATAGACACAAACCACCAGATTGGATTAGAGAAAGGAATTCACTTTTGCTTCCCAATTAAACATGACTAACCATCAATAAAATATTATATTTTGAGGTGAAAGGATGGAAGATATTATTCCAAGCCGATGGAGCCAGGAAACAAGTGGGAGTTACGATTCTATTATTTGACAAAACATACATTATATTAATTCTTGTCAGAAGAGATAAGGAGGATTACTTCACAATAATTAAGGAAGCAATCTATGGAGAGGTAATTGCATCCCTAAATATGTATTCACCACACACAGTATCATGTAAATATCATAAAAGGAACACTATTAGTTCTAAAGTCATAGATCAATACTAACTCTAAATCAATAATACTGAGAGATTTCAATAACCAGCATTTATCATTAGGCAGAACAATTATACAACAGATGAATAAAGAAACAATGCCTTCCAGGTCTGTACTTTGGTGCTTTTAAACACATTTCCATATTTTCCTTGTTTTAAATCTGTATTAGTTATTTGCACATTAAACCCCAAATGTAAATAATTTCACTCAATTTTACCTGTCTTGAACATCTTGCCTTCTCTAAAAGAACACTTATCATTCAATTCTCCCAATGTCTCTGGCTTCTTTAAATTATAAATTCTCATTCAAAATATTTTTTTTTGTTTTGTTTTGTTTTTAGTAGCTACCAAGTCACTGTATGCTGGGTCTTATCAGCATTATGAAAGTAAAACTTTAGCCTGTTTGCTGGCAGTGCCCAGAATGTTTACAATATTAGAAACACTGTGCAAATGTTTCTTTTTCTTGGCAAAAACTGGAAACAGGGGAATTTAATTTGTGAGCCCTGTACTTAATCATGAGAGACAATTACTATTTTGAATGCCTTTTTTCCCCTCACTGGCTCTTTGAGTATAGCGACTATGTCATTATATGGTGTATCCATTAATATGTCATACATGATTGTCAATATTTTTATGTACTAGTTACCCAAGAATAAAATTACCCATCACTTAAAAGTATTAGTCTTAGGTTTTTGTTTATATCCAAACTGAGCTTAGTACTATATGTACATTTTTATTCCCAAACATGTAAAACAGAAGCTTCATTGTATCCCCTAATGCCATTACAGCACTAGGGTAATACCTGAAAAATAGAGAGACTGTATTCAGGAGGTTCACAGCTTGTTCAATCATTGTATAAGCTGGATTATGTATTTGTTTGTTTGTTTGTTTGTCTATTTCTGTCATCTATTTTGACTATGAGACACATCTGCTCAAATATTTTCCTTTTGTGTTTCTCTTACAGGCAGGGCTCACAGAAGGATGAATACTTTTTCCTGACAAAAATGAATATGCAGTTAACTTCTCCACATTTCTCTTGCTAAATACAAGGTGTAAGAAAAATTTCCTTTATGAATTATTTTGATTTGTCTTGAAATAATGAACTTGTTTTCAAGGATAAATGTAAACAGAGTCAACATGATCTTTTCTAGCATATTTTATAGCTGTTCATTTTATCAAGAATAAAACAACAGTATGATTAGTGAACCAGTGTCACAAGCATTGGCCATAGGGATTAGACAACAATGAATTTCTATGTGAGATATAAGGCCAATTTAAAGCTAGTACACCTGTTGGGGTGAGGATGTGAGCACAAAATAGTTTGTTTGCATTGTTAAAGGCTCAATGATTATTTGCCAACAATAAAAATAAGTGAATAGTGAGGATAATTAAATTGAAAATGAATGAAAAGAACACTTTATATGAACAATGGGAAATTATCAGAATAGAAGATCAGCTCTTAGTGCTCCCTTAGGTGTAGAAACTATCATTTAATATATGTAAAATCATAGTTAATATGTAACCAAATTAAGTTATTTTCCTATCTGCCTTAATTCGACCTCCTGTATTGTCTTTGACCTCATATAATTTACAATTGTATAAAGGTGTTAATATGTAAGAATACATTGTTCACACAAATGCAAATTTATTATTTCTGCTAACATTTTATTTTGAAATATTTCAAATTTACCCATTAATTTTCATATCATTATCTTCTTATTTACATATTGTACTTTGAGATTTTTTTCTTTGAAACAACTTCCACATTTGGCTGGTTTCTTAATTATCAGTGAATAAAGTCTCACTTAAACAAGTTAATCCGATCAGCGGGAGGCATCTTGGTTCCCGTACTCCTCCAAAAGTAGTCTGCACAGGTGAGAGTGTGCACTACAGAAGCTAACAGCTTCTGGGAAAAGCTGGAGCCACAGAGCTTCTGAGGCAGCACCCTTTTCGGCTCCAGACATCTGGAAAACTTCCCAAACCTAAAGAAAGAGATGCCCATGAACATACAAGAAGCCTACAGAACTCCAAATAGACTTAACCAGAAAAGAAATTCCTCCCGACACATAATAATCAGAACAACAAATGCACTAAATAAAGATAGAATATTAAAAGAAGTAAGGGAAAAAGGTCAAGTAACATATAAAGGCAAGCCTATCAGAATTACACCAGATTTTTTACTAGAGAATATGAAAGCCCAAAGATCCTGGACAGATGTTATACAGACTCTAAAAGAACACAAATGCCATCCCAGGCTACTTTACCCAGCCAAACTCTCAATTACCATAGATGGAGAAACCAAAGTATTCCACAACAAAACCAAATTCACACATTATCTTTCGATGAATCCAGCCCTTCAAAGGATAATAACAGAAAAAAAAAAAAACAAAACAAAAAAAAAAACAAAAAAAAAAACCAAAAACAAAAACAAAACAAAACAAAGCAAAACAAACAAACAAAAAACAAAACAAAACAAAAACAAAAACAAAAACAAAAACAAAAACAAAAACAAAAAAACAAGAAAACAATACAAGGACAGAAACCACATCCTAGAAAAAACAAGAAAGTAATCCCTCAACAAACCTAAAAGAAGACAGCCACAAGAACAGAATGCCAACTTTAACAACAAAAATAACAGGAAGCAACAATTACTTTTCCTTAGTATCTCTAAATATGAATGGACTCAACTCCCCAATAAAAAGACATAGACTAACAAAATGGCTACACAAACAAGACCCAACATTTTGTTGCTTACAGGAAACTCATCTCAGAGAAAAAGATAGACACTACCTCAGAATGAAAGGCTGGAAAACAATTTTCCAAGCAAATGGTCTGAAGAAATAAGCTGGAGTAGCAATTCTAATATCTAACAAAATCGACTTCCAACACAAAATAATCAAAAAAGACAAGGAGGGGCACTTCATACTCATCAAAAGTAAAATCCTCCAAGAGGAACTCTCAATTCTGAATATCTATGCTCCAAATAAAAGGGCAGCCACATTCATTAAAGAAACTTTAGTAAAGCTCAAAGTACACATTGCACCTCACACAATAATAGTGGGAGACTTCAACACACCACTTCCACCAATGGACAGATCATGGAAACAGAAACTAAACAGGGACACAGTGAAACTAACAGAAGTGATGAAACAAATGGACTTAACAGATATCTACAGGACATTTTATCCTAAAACAAAAGCATATACCTTCTTCTCAGCACCCCATGGTACCTTCTCTAAAACTGACCACATAATTGGTCACAAAACAAGCCTCAACATATACAAAAATATTGAAATTGTCCCATGTATCCTATCAGATCACCATGGACTAAGGCTGATCTTCAATAACAAACTAACCTATAGAAAGCCAACATTCACGTGGAAACTGAAAAACACTCTTCTAAATGATAACTTGATCAAGGAAGGAATAAAGAAAGAAATTAAGGACTTTTTGGAGTTTAATGAAAATAAAGCCACAACATACCCAAACTTATGGGACACAATGAAAGCATTTCTAAGAGGAAAACTCATAGCTCTGAGTGCCTCCAAAAGAAACTAGAGAGAGCACACATTAGCAGCTTGACAACACACCTAAAAGCTCTAGAACAAAAGGAAGAAAATTCACCCAAGAGGAGTAGAAGGCAGGAAATAATCAAACTCAGGGGTGAAATCAACCAAGTGGAAACAAGAAGAACTATTCAAAGAATCAACCAATGAAGGAGCTGGTTCTTTGATAAAATCAACAAGATAGATAAACCCTTAGCCAGACTCACTAGAGGGCACAGGGAAAGCATCCTAATTAACAAAATCAGAAATGAAAAGGGAAACATAACAACAGATCCTGAAGAAATCCAAAACAACATCAGATCCTTCTACAAAAGGCTATACTTAACAAAACTGTTAAACCTGGATGAAATTGACAAGTTTCTAGACAGATACCAGGTACCAAAGCTAAATCAAGATCAGGTTAATGATCTAAACAGTCCTGTATCCCCTAAAGAATAGAAGCAGTCATTAATAGTCTCCCAACCAAAAAAAAAAAAGCCCAGGACCAGATGGGTTTAGTGCAGAGTTCTATCAGACCTTCAAAGAAGACCTAATTCCAGTTCTTCACAAACTATTCCACAAAATAGAAAGGGAAGGTACTCTACCCAACTCATTTTATGAAGCCACAATTACTCTGATACCTAAACCACAAAAAGACCCAACAAAGATAGAGGAATTCAGATCAATTTCCCTTATGAATATCGATGCAAAAATCCTCAATAAAGTTCCTGCTAACTGAATCCCACAACACATCAAAACAATCATCCATCCTGACCAAGTAGGTTTCATCCCAGGGATGCAGGGATGGTTCAATATATGCAAATCCATCAACGCAATCCAGTATATAAACAAACTCAAAGACAAAATACACATGATCATTTTGTTAGATGCTGAGAAAGCATTTGACAAAATATAACACCCATTCATGATAAAAGTCTTGGAAAGATCAGGAATTCAAGGCCCATACCTAAACATGATAAAAGCAATCTACAGCAAACCAGTAGCCAACATCAAAGTAAATGGTGAGAAGCTGGAAGCAATCCAACTAAAATCAGGAACTAGACAAGGCTGTCCACTCTCGCCTTACCTATTCAACATTGTACTTGAAGTCCTAGCCAGAGCAATTAGACAACAAAAGGAGATCAAGGGGATACAAGTTGGAAATGAAGAAGTCAAAATATCACTTTTTGCATATGATATGATAGTATATATAAGTGACCCTAAAAATTCCTCTTGCATGCGCTCAACTGCCCAGGAAGAACGACTCTGCAACAGGATCCTTCTGCACACGTTTATTGAGAGAGCATTGATTGCATAGGCGAAAGAAGAAGAATAACCCTGAACAAGGAAAATGATGCTGCTTATATACCCCTCCATGTGATGTGTCAGCTCCTGATTAGCTGCTCACTCATCACCCCACTACTACGCCCCGGGATGGGCAGTGACTTGGCACAAATTTACTCTTGCACCTGCCCACATTACTTGTTTACCAGTTAGGCACAGCAGAGGCTCATGATGGCAATTGCTCAAGGCTCTCCACAAATTACACCAGAGAACTCCTAAGCCTGATAAACAGCTTCAATGAAGTAGCTGGATATAAAATTAAATCAAACAAGTCAATGGCCTTTCTGTACACAAAGGATAAACAGGCTGAGAAAGAAATTAGGGAAACAACACCCTTCTCAATAGTCACAAATAATATAAAATACCTTGGCGTGACTCTAACTAAGGAAGTGAAAGATCTGTATGATAAGAACTTCAAGTCTCTGAAGAAAGAAATTAAAGAACATCTCAGAAGACAGAAAGATCTCCCATGTTCATGGATTGGCAGGAACAATATAGTAAAAATGGCTATCTTGCCAAAAGCAATCTACAGATTCAATGCAATCCCCATTAAAATTCCAATTCACTTCTTCAACGAATTAGAAAGGGCAATCGGCAGATTCATCTGGAATAACAAAAACCTAGGATAGCAAAAACTCTTCTCAAGGATAAAAGAGCCTCTGGTGGAATCACCATGCCTGACCTAAAGCTGTACTACAGAGCAATTGTGTTAAAAACTGCATGGTACTGATATAGTGACAGACAAGTAGACCAATGGATTAGAATTGAAGACCCAGATATGAACCCACACCCCTATGGTCACTTGATCTTTGACAAGGGAGCTAAAACCATCCAGTGGAAAAAAGATAGCTTTTTCAACAAATGGTGCTGGCACAACTGTCCTGTTATCATATAGAAGAATGTGAATTGATCCATTCCTATCTCCTTGTACTAAGGTCAAATTTAAGTGGATTAAGGAACTCCACATAAAACCAGAGACACTGAAACTTATAGAGGAGAAAGTAGGGAAAAGCCTCGAAGATATGGGTACAGGGGAAAAAAATTCCTGAATAGAAAAGTAATGGCTTGTGCTGTAAGATTGAGAATCGATAAATGGGACAGCATAAAGTTGCAAAGCTTCTGCAAGGCAAAAGACACCACCACTAAGACAAATAGACTACCAACAGATTGGGAAAGGATCTTTACCTATCCTAAATCAGATAGGGGACCAATATCCAACATATATAAAGAACTCAAGAAGGTGGACTCCAGAAAATCAAAGAACCCCATTAAAAATGGGGCTCAGAGCTTAACAAAGAATTCTCACCTGAGAAATACCGAATGGCAGAGAAGCACCTGAAAAAATGTTCAACCTCCTTAATCATCAGGGAAATACAAATCAAAACAATCCTAAGATTCGACCTCACACCAGTCAGAATGGCTAAGATCAAAAATTCAGGTGATAGCAGATGCTGGCATGGATGTGGAGAAAGGGGAACACTCCTACATTGTGGTGGGATTGCAAGCTTGTACAGCCACTCTGGAAATCAGTCTGACAGTTCCTCAGAAAATTGGACATAGTACTTCTGGAGGATTCTGCAATACCTATTCTGGGCATTTATCCAGAAGATATTCCAACAGGTAAGAAGGACACATGCTCCACTATGTTCATAGCAGCCTTATTTATAATAACCAGAAGCTGGAAAGAACCCAGATGATCCTCAACAGAGGAATGGATACAGAAAATGTGGTACATTTACACAATAGACTACTACTCAGCTATTAAAAAGAATGAATTTATGAAATTCCTAGGCAAATGGATGGACCGGAAAGGCATCATCCTGAGTGAGGTAACCTAATCACAAAGGAATTAACACAATATGTACTCACTGATAAGTGTATATTAGTCCAGAAACTTAGGATTCACAAGATATAAGATACAATTTGCTAAATGCATGAAACTCAAGGAGAATGAAGACGAAAGTGTGGATACTTTTCCCCTTCTTAGAATTGGGAACAAAACACCCATGAAAGGAGTTACAGAGACAACGTTTGGAGCTGTGACAAAAGGATGGACCATCTAAAGACTGCCATATCCGGGAATCCATCTCATAATCAGCTTCCAAATGCTGACACCATTGCATACACTAGCAAGATTTTGCTGAAAGGACCCAGATAGAGTTGTCTCTTGTGAGACTATGCTGGGACTTAGCAAACACAGAAGTGGATGCTCACTGTCATCTATTGGATAGATCACAGGGCCCCCAATGGAAAAGCTAGAGAAAATACCGAAGGAGGTAAAGGGATCTGCAACTCTATAGGTGGAACAACATTATGAACTAACCAGTACCCCGGAGCTCTTGACTCTAGCTGCATATGTATCAAAAGATGCCCTAGTCGGCCATCACTGGAAAGAGAGGCCCATTGGACTTGCAAACTTTATATGCCCCAGTACAGGGGAATGCCAGGGCCAAAAAGTGGGAGTGGGTGGGTAGGGGAGTCAGGGGGAGGGTATGGGGGACTTTTGGGATAGCATTGGAAATATAAATGAGGAAAATGTCTAGTAAATATATTTTTAAATAAACAAACAATTAAAGGAGCTGAAACAAACAAACAACAACAACAAAAAACCAACAACAACAAAAAGAAATGAAGAAGCACTTTATGAAATATTATCTTGAAGTTTTGTTTTGTTATGTTATGTTTGGATCTGACTTACTAGAGAAAAACTGAGCTGATCTCGTGAGACCTGACAGGAAGCTAGCTCCAAACACTGGAATTCTCAGGAGTTTCATTTGCAGTGTGCGTTGGCACTCACCTACCTTAGCTATGGGACTCAAGGCAAATGCATCTGATCCTTGGTACATTCTTCAGGCATCACACAAAACTGTTACAGTCAGAAAGACCATGAGAGAGGCTGAAGGACCAAACATTACCACTCTTTTCTCAGGAATGTTTAGAGTCAGGCATTGTCCATTGTAAAGCCTTATATTTTAGTTAGCTTAATGATGATTTAAACGCTTATGTTTAAGTTTTATAACCCACAGCAAATTAAAGGTCATGTACTACTATGTGTATTTCATGTCCAGAAAGAAAGTGGAGTTTAAAAACATGACAAAAAGCTAAATTTTATTTACTTCATCATTATATACTATGATGCTATACATCATCAGCAATGCTAAATGCTTTTAAACAATAAAAGCTCCAACAACTACTTAGTACAAAGTATGTTCTATGGTTGAAGGAGCATACATGTTTCTAACACATATCTGTTTCAGAAATTTTGAGAATTTCATTTGAGGTTAGATTATATGACAGTGCAATTCAGGGCATGAACCTTCAAGCCAAACATACACCAGTAAAGAGTCGCTACCTTAAGAAAAACAGCACCCTGTGGAATAAATAAATAATTATAACAAGTACAGCAGATTATCCTATTAGAATTAAAAAAAAAAAAAAAAACTTGGGCTAGCTTTACAGTATCAGACTTGGAAGCATTTATTTCTATTGTACCAGAGTCAAAATAGAAAGCATTCAAAATATTTTGGAGTGTGACTAATGTACCAGTATATAAAGTAAGGAAGAATACCTAAATATTTCTGCAGTATTTTCCATGAGTTAGGAAATGGACATAGAAATATTTTATATAACAGTTTATGTACATGATATCATGGTAAACTTTTTAAGGACCTCATAACAATAAAGACAAATAACATAAAAAAAACAAGTTAATCCTTATTATTTTGAAGAATATCTGTTATGGAGTTGCTAATTGTTAGTCAAAATTTAGTTATACTATTTTAGCTATAACCTATGTATCCTAAATAGGAATGAAACTATACATTTGTTAATTGTTTACTTAATTATCATTTTTGTCTCATTATGAATTTAATTTCTTTTGTTTTTGTTTTTGTTTTTTTTTTTGTTTTGTTTTGTAGCTGAAGTGTTAATAACCTATTTTCTTTGGGATGAACAGTGACTATAAAAGGGTTTACAGCAACATTTGATTAAGTCAACTAAAGCATTCAAAATTAAACATGTGGAAAAATGTTCCATGAAATGAAAACCTGTTCTATGCTATAGACTAGAGTGAACTACATGGAGAAGACAATCTCACATATGCCTATGCAATGGATCTTGTGCCTATTTCTACTTGCTAAGTTTTCTTTATTTCCTTTTTTTACATCTTTTATGTAAAATCTACTTTTACCAAGTTTTGTTGTAAATTAATTCCTGCTCATGAATAAAAATACCACTTTGAGTTCATGTGGATATGTTTACTTCATTAACACATTTTTACAACTGTACATTATAAGAGAGCTCAAAGACAAAATACCCAGCAATTCACCCTATTTACCTAATAACCACTCATCTCTCCCCATTTCCCTTTCTTATTATATGTTAGTCATCTTTTTTCCTCAGTCCCCCATTTACATTCACATGATATCATATGAAACAGACAAACTGATGCTTGATAGAATACATACAAAATTGCCAACAAGCACATGATAATGTATGATATATACCCTTCTAATTCTGGGGAAAATTGGAGGTTCTGAGATAAATATAGTCAAGGAGTTGATGTACTTCATTCAATTATCTATGAAACATAGCACTTCGTCTGAGAAATATATACAAATAAAAGATAGAAAATTATGTAATGGAGGCTTAGAAGCAACATGTTGATAAGTTATTATAATATATATTTGTAGTTCAAATCAGTTAAACTTTTTGTTCATTTGAGAAAAAATAGCTTTTGTACATTTACAAATAGATTGAGTTTGTTTTATTTTGTTTTTAACTTAGAGATAAAATTCTGAAAATTGCCTTATAAGGCAATACTTTTTTATATGTTTGTGGTTTTAAAATTCAAAAAAACAAACAAACAAACAAACAAACAAACAAACAAACAAAAAACCCCGACATTTCATCTGATAATGTGATCATGTAATGTTTTCTAATGTTTAAAGGGCATTAATGTCTTCCTTTTCCCTATCTGTAGCGAGTAGTTTTAAAAATGAACCACGCTAAATCTGGCTCATCACCAATAACTGACATTGGAGATTTTAACACCTCCATGGCCAGCCCCAAGCAGTGGTCTTGTCCTGGTTTTTGAGGCCACCTGGTACCAAGCTGCTCAGATCGTCCCAGGCCATCCAACCCTGTGGTTAGCCTGTAGAAAGTCTGCTAGCCACATAAAGTGATAACACTAAAGAATTGTAATGTACCAGACAGATTTATAATGATAAATGTTCAGCCCCAAAATGCCCACACAAGAACATAAAACTCAATTAATATGAAAGATAGGGCAAATCTACGCTACAATGCTCTATTGCTCATCTACGAAATCCCTAGAAACGTGTAGCTCCTTCAGGCCACGGGACCCCAGTTCATCTTCTTCCATCCATGCTCTCTCTCTCTCTCTCTCTCTCTCTCTCTCTCTCTCTCTCTCTCTCTCTCTCTCTCTCTCTCCTTTCTAAATTTTTATCTCCATCTTTTCCTCTTTTCCTTCTACTGCCCAATCATAGGCTCTAGCCTTCTCTGATCAATTAAGATTTCCGCTAAAGTCATCTGATTAAGTGTACCCTTCTTGAGAGAACAGAAAATACAAACAAGAATCCACAACACCTATCCATCTTTCTGCTGGATGAACCCTCATGGATAAGTGCCATGGAACAGGCTCAGTCGGCCCTCTTCAATCCGTGGGAATCAGGGTCTCGGACAGATGAGCATAGAGTAGGCGAAAATAGGGTGACAGACAGGACACAAGGGAGTGTGCTGAATCTGAATGTAATTTGTCAAATCAAGAATTAAACTTTTTATGGAGAAGAAAATAGGGAAGTTAGGTGACACATAGGCAAGGTACAATAAGGTTACCAGATGCTTAATGACTCTTAATCAAAATAGGAAATGCAGTCACAAAGACTGGCATGAACTGGACAATAAAACAACAAAGACAAAGTCAGCTCTTTCTAAGGTCAGCTATAGTCTTAGAAGCCAGGTGTGAGGTCTTTACACTCCCAGGGCAAGGGCTTTTATGCCCAAGTCATGGTTCTAATTAGGGAGTTCTGCTCTAGCTAACCTTCTCATGAATAATGCACTACTCTAAAACCATAGCCTGATCTACTTCCTAAACCATTGTAAATTCCTGTGTATGGGAGCTATTGGCTTTTATTCTAAGTGATAGTGTGGGGGGACTTTCTACTAATAAGTAATGTTGTCTGCCATACATAACTATAATAAGAATTCGAAACTTAATTGCTAAGCTTGCCCTGAGATTTCTAACCCTATGTAGTAGATTGTAAAGGCTGATTTCTTTCACTATCTCTCTTACAATACTAGAGGCAAATCTGAATGTCACTGAATAGGCAACATTCTTACTGAATTCCAAGCCCAGGGTTGGCTCAAGGACTATCTAGGGCATTGTTGAAGGCCAGGAAGCAAACTTCGATTTTGCTTACATATTTGGCAAGTCATTGCTTGGAGCTACCTATAACAAAATAAAACTAATAGGAAGCACACAGATCTATTCACAAGGACAAAATTGGAGCATACGTGCTATGGAATGCCACAGTTCCAGGAGACTAAGTTTCCATGAAACTCTTCACCTCAGGACTGCATCCAGGCTTTTGGCCTGTCATGCGTGTCACTACTGGAGTGGATGTAGCAGATAAGCTGCACAGAAGAGCCTGCTATTCCAAGCAGACCTCCATTCTCCCATAATGTCTCTTCCACTTTCATCAGACTACTGAACCATATAGGGGGAAATCCATTCTTCTGCTACCTTTCCTCTGACCTTCACTAGACCTGAGAATCATACATGTAAGCTTCACTTTCCCTAACTATCTGCCTGGCTCTCCAGGCTTTTTTTTTTTTTTTTTTTTTTTTTTTTTTGCCAAACCAAGCTACTCTGGACAGTCTGCTATCCTAGGAGAGCTTTTATTCTCCTACACTCTTTCCTCTACCTTCATCAGACTCCTGAACCTTACAGGTAAGCTTCCTTTCCCCCACTCCTTTTCCCTCTTC